>NC_040084.1:90530311-90833341 GCF_003369695.1 Bos indicus x Bos taurus | reverse complement strand
GCTTTTTTGCATTTCTTTTTCTTGGGGATGGTCTTAATCACTGCCTCTTGTACAGTGTCACAAACCTCCATCCATACTTCTTCAAGCACCTTGTCTATCAGATCTAATCCCTTGAATTTATTTCTCACTCCCACTGCATAATCATTAGGGATTTGATTTAGGTCATATCTGAATGGCTTAATGGTTTTCCCTACTTTCTTCAATTTAAGTTTGAATTTGACTATAAGGAGTTCATGACCTGAGCCACAGTCAGCTCCCAGTCTTGTCTTTGCTGACTATATAGACCTTCTCCATCTTTGGCTGCAAAGAATATAATCCATCTGACTTTGGTGTTGACCATGTGGTGATGTCCACGTGTAGCGACTTCTCATGTGTTGTTGGAAGAAGGTGTTTGCCATGACTGGTGTGTTCTCTTGTCAAAACTCTGTTACCCTTTGACCTTCTTCGTTTTGTACTCCAAGGCCAAATATGCCTGTTACTGCAGATATCTCTTTACTTTCTAATTTTGCATTCCTGTCCCCCATAATGAAAAGGACATCTTTTCTGGATGTTAGTTCTAGAAGGTCTTGTAGGTCTTCATATAACCTTTCAACTTCAGCTTCTTCAGCATTACTGTTTGGCGCATAGACTTGGATTACTGTGATATAGAATGGTTTGCTTTGGAAAGGAAAGAGATTATTCTGTTGTTTTGAGATTGCATTTTTGTGATCCTAAAAAATGTCTTTAGGTATTCTCTTTTATGGGCTTTCCTGGTTGCGCTAGTGGTAAAGAATTCCTGCCTGCTAATGCAGGAGATGTAAGAGATGCAGTTTTGTTCCCTGAGTCTGGAAGATCCTCTGGAGGAAGACATGGCAACCAATTCCAGTATTGTTTCTTTTGAGAATCCAATGGACAGAGGAGCCTGGCTGGCTACAGTCCATAGGGTAGCAGAGTCTGATGTGACTGATGTGATTTAGCATACACACATGTATTCTCTTCTATGAACTGATGATTTTTGGTTAGGATGCACACTTTTAAAAGGTAGGAAATAGTCAAGATAGACTGAGACACCAATGAAAATAAGCAAAAAATGGCTGATAAAAAATTAGGTGAAATTAGACAATGGAAGAATAAAGAGCTGAAAAAAATGAAAATCATCCAGTACATATACTTTGTCTTCTCTTCACAATCCCCTTTCTAAAACAGATCATAACACACAACATTCAGAACTTCAAATATTCATCACCCATATCGCAAAAACTCTTCACACTTTCATCCTCTGTCACTTCCCGTCAACTCTGAAACTTCAACAATGAGAAAGCAATTGCATATCCCTAAATTTCTGCTATTTCAAAGTCATTGCTTTTTCACAAATACATTTTCTTCCCTGTCTCTTGGGGAAATTTCTTTTCATTTCAAAGTCTAACTCAAAATGAACTTGTTAAGAAAGCTCTCCTTAACTACCCCCTCTCCAAAAGTGGACTTAAGCACAATTTTCTGTTTATGCTTGGTATTTCACCTGTTTCTATTTGTCACATGTACCACATTGAATTTTAATTGGCATTAGTCTTCCTGATTCAGTGGAGAGATCAGCATGGTTGGAAATTTTATTTTTCTTTGTTGGCTGAGTATCTTGTAAATACTCAATACTAAAAAAATTTTTTTTTAATGAATAAATGAAGGAATAAGTGAACAAATGAGTACTTTGACACTTGATTTTAAAAATACTTCTTTCTGTTTTGTTTTCCCTATTTGCTTTCCTTTTTTAAATTAATTTTTATTGGAGTATAGTTGTTTTACACTGCTGTGTTAGTTTCTGCTGTACGGTAAAGTGAATCTGTTATACATGTACATATATCCACTCGTTTTTTAGGTTCCTTTCCCATAAAAGTCATTACAGTGTATTGAGTATAGTTCCTTGCTCTATATAGCAGCTTCTTAGTAGTTATATATTTTATACATAATAGTGAGTATATGTCAATCCCAAATTCCCAATTTATCCCTCCCCATCTTCCCACTTGGTACAAACCACAAGTTTGTTTTCTACGTATGACTCTATTTCTGTTTTGTAGATGAGGTCAACTGCACGTATTTTTTAGATTCCACATATAAGCTATATCATGTGATATTTGTCTTTCTCTGACTTACTTCACTCAGTCTGACATCTTTATGTCAATCTATGTCACTGCAAATGTCATTATTTTGTTCTTTTTATGGCTGAGTAATAACACTTGGACTGCAAGGAGATCCAACCAGTCCATTCTGAAGGAGATCAGCCCTGGGATTTCTTTGGAAGGAATGATGCTAAAGCTGAAACTCTAGTACTTTGGCCACCTCATGCGAAGAGTTGACTCATTGGAAAAGACTCTGATGCTGGGAGGGATTGGGGGCAGGAGGACAAGGGGATGACAGAGGATGAGATGGCTGGATGGCATCACTGACTCGATGGATGTGAGTCTGAGTGAACTCCAGGAGTTGGTAATGGACAGGGAGGCCTGGCATGCTGTGATTCATGGGGTCGCAAAAAGTCGGACACGACTGAGTGAGTGAACTGAACTGAATACCAAAAAAAGTGTAACTATGTTATCCCTTCTTAAACAATAGGATTAACAAAAAAATAATTAGGACATGTGACTTTGAGTTTTTACATTGGTTTATTGGTTAGCAATATTGGCTATAATATTGCTTCTTTGTGCTTCCCTAAGTCTGATTAAGTATTTGAGCCAAATAGGAAATTATCCACGATTAAAATGAATGTAGCAATTAAATTGTGCTTCAAATACAGTAACTTTGGGGAAGTTTTACTGTAAATAGCAATCCCCATACTATTGCTGCCAAGGAAAGAAAGGAAGAAATCAATTAAAGAAAACGAAGAGACATAGACACTACGAAAAAAAAGCCTTATACATCAGTTAATATATTTATTTCTGCCACACTGTAGCCATATTAAGTATTTAACTCCTTTAAGATCCAAGAAAACTAAGAATCTGAGCAGTGTAATGACACTGGGAAAAGAGGTTCAGATATTCTGGCTTCTGCATTGCTCTGCCACACTAAAGTGAAAGTGAAAGTCGCTCAGTCGTGTCTGACCCTGTCTGTGTATATAGTCCTTGGAATTCTCTAGGCCAGAATACTGGAGTGGGTAACCTTTTCTTTCTCCAGGGTATCTTCCCAACCCAGGGATCAAACCAGGGTCTCCCACATGGCAGGTAGATTCTTTACCAACTGAGCTCTCAGTGCCACACTAAATGAACATCTGAATTGGAAGCAACAGTGTAGAATGCAAGCAATAAACAAGAAAAAGAAATGGAAGTAACTCCAGGAAAGACGTATCATTGCTAATATTAGACTGTAATATTTTACTGTACACTGCGAAAGAAATTTTTATTGTAAAAGACGTCCTTAGAAAGCCACATTTCCTCCAATCATTATTAAACTCATTTCCACCAAATGGAACTATTTATTTCAAATAAATTAATATTCCTTTGGGAATACTTCCTAGGTTAATTTTTATTTAGAAATTATAGTATTTTACTAAATTTATATAGTTTTCTGTTAATCAGATCAGCAGTTTCTTGTCACTATCTATTTACATATCCTGCAGAATAGATGACAACCTTATATTTAAAGACCTGATTTTAAGCAGTTGACATTTGATTGTATGTTATTTAAAGCGAAAGAAACCTTAGAAATCATCACCACCAGCCTTTTAATTTTTAAATTAAGAAAACCGAAGATGCTAAGAGGTGAAATAATTTAAGGCGATTGACTAAGTTGGAGATCTGTGAACTGGCCACCAGCCAAATACAGGCTCTTGTTTTATTTATTACTTGCATATTATTTTTTTCCAATTTGACCAGCATACTTTTTGCATCAATTTTGTTTTCATATATCCAAAACTATCTTTGCCACGGGAAAATTTCTTAATTTTTTTTTAACGGCTCCTCATTTTAACCGTGTCATAATGAGGAAAGGGTCAACATAATGTATCTTTTCATTAAGTAGTATGGTATGATCACTGTTTATGACTATAGTTAGAGATATTTTTGAAAACAAGTGTGTGTTTTAAAAATATCTCTCAACATCAGTTTGGACAGCATTGGTTTGGTCCTTGAAAAGCAGCTTTCAGCAAATGCTGCTGCTGCTGCTGCTGCTAGCTCGCTTCAGTCATGTCCGACTCTGTGCCATCCCATAGACGGCAGCCCACCAGGCTCCCCCATTCCTGGGATTCTCCATGCAAGAACAATGGAGTGGGCTGCCATTTCCTTCTCCAATGCGTGAAAGTGAAGTCGCTCAGTTGTGTCTGACTCTTCGTGACCCCATGGACTGCAGCCTACCAGGCTCCTCCATCCATGGGATTTCCCAGGCAAGAATACTGGAGTGGGTTGCCATTGCCTTCGCCTTTCAGCAAAGAAATAGTGTCAATTTAGATTTAGTTGTATAGCATCACAATTCCTGTCTTCAGTTACCTTTTTTGCATTTACCATTTTCTGATTTCAGCTTTGGATTTTGGTACTTCCTCTACTCATTTATTGGCCTCCAAGGCTAGGTATAATTTTTTCTAACCATATAGAAGCTGTGAGCATAGTTCCTGGCTAGAAAATGCATGGATTGAAATCTAGCTTCTGACACCAACCAGCTGTAAAAAGTTTGGGAAAAATACTTAATTTTTCCCTCAGTTTTTTTTCCATCTGATAAATGTAGATAGTATTAATGCCTATATCATGAGGTGGATGTCAGCATTATATGAATTTTTTCACCTAAAACAATTCACAAATTATATAGTATTTAATAACTCTTTCATAAATGTTGACCATTAATATTATTAAACAACTTGAATAGGAATTTCCATATGAATATGGAAAATAACAAATGCGATATGTCCCCAACAAACCCACATACATGACAATATTTTATGACCATTTTCTAACATCCCTTGGGGAAATACACAATTAAAAATAAACAACATTAAAAAGCAATCTTAAGCTGAAATCTTTGCTAAATACCAACCTTTAAAAGCATTACAAGTCTCATGAAGTTAAAATTATTAAAATGTTTCCCTCAATTAGATAAAATATAAGAATGCAATGATTGATTTTATTCATAAAGATGAGAAATGGTTTCATTTTAACTGGAAAATTTGACACATCCTTATTAGCTCCACAGTAATGTGGTCAAATTACTTTCCTTAGTTGGGGAAACATACAGGCTGGAAGAGTGATAAATGAATGCTTTTTTAATGTAAGTTATTCAGAAACTTTAACTTGCATGGTACAGTAAAAACTGAGTAGGATTCAGAGTAATGACTCAGAAGAACTTAAAGATAGTTTATATATATATATATATTGTACTGAGTGGAAAAAAGCTGTTCTTTGCAAGGATCTTTGTTGATGAATTATACCTACAGCTCAAGCACATAATCAAATAAATTGTCCCCTACTTGTTAAATACAACATCCTCCTTGAATATTTTAATAGAAAGCTTTCTCATCTGTACAAAAAGGCCTATTCAAGACTGGGGAGAAGCTATGTAATGAATGTAAAGGTAAGGGAGCCCTGTGGATTGTTATCTCCTGTAGCTCTTGATGTTTTGCAGAGGGGAAGGCTCCTGGTGCTTTTAAGCCCCTCTTCTCTACCAATGAAAGAGAATAGAGGATTCTGCATCCCTGCTTGGAAGGGAAGGAGGAGGGAGGCATGGAAAACTAGGACTTGAGGTGTAGGAAGCCTCTCTCTGGAGCATTTCCCTTTAGATATTGTCAGTTATCCTGTGTAACTGTAGCTCTGCCTGCCTCTCTCTTGGGCGAGCAAATCAGTTTTATTTTGCCTTGAATTCTCTGCAGACTAGGTCCAGAAGGAACATGAGTCATTTCAAGCTTGACGTTAAAGATACTGCTTTCTAGCACTGAGATATTTCTTCTTATAATAATTTTCATTAAACTCCCCCTTCAGTAACACTGGCTTAGAATATGGTCATTTAATCATTAATGCTCAATATTGTAGAATAACTAAAGGCTAAAATGCAATTTAAAAAAAATTATCTTTAGTAGACTCAATTCATTAAATTTCCATAAAAACATCTTGAAGAATGTGATAGTTAGCTCTATATGTTACAAAAGGAAAATCTGCTAAATTTCAATCTAAAATATTACATACATTACTGGAGTCTTTTGCCATCCAGACAAATGATAGTGACCCTTAGGATGGAGATTCGTTCACCATTATATTCTATTCAGGTCACACTGTTGTGAATCTAGAGCAAAGAGAATTTCATTTTTACCATTCAGTCTTGTAGTACTATTTTCTTTTAGTCATTAAACAACAGATTATTTCCTAGTGTTATAAACATATTGTTGATTCATTCCTGATCTTGGGAGAAACAAAGCAAACATAAGCCAGAAGCCCACTGGAGGACTAGGAGGGAGAGCTGTTATTGAGTTGGCCAAAAAAAACACAATGCTGATCAAAGAAACACTTTGGGAATGAAGGTGATTTGCAGGGTGTTTGAGGAATTTATGAAAAATGACGGTGGTTTTAAATGGACAAATTTAAGTATTTGGATTCTATATGACCCTTCTGTAAAATCCCTCGTAGGAGAATTTCAGAGTGCAGAAATTCTACTTCATCTGTTCTCTTGGCTCTCAGCTTTTGTCCCATCTTAGTATGCAGGGACTCCAGCAGCTAACATGGGTTTCTGTACCCTTGGTGGTGGTTTCCAAAGAGCAGAAGCAGGGATGCAGACCCCTGCTTGACTGTTGAAGTGCCATTCAGTGGCAGTCTATGCCTGAAAGAAACTCTCTGTGTGATGGTAGTTAAGGCATAAGAGTGCAGGCAGAAGCATGGGAAGACTCTTCAGAACTGAAACGCCAGCAATTCTTCCCCATGCCTTCGTCTAAATGCAGGTAATATGACAGCTCACAGTCTAGGAGTGGGGAAATCTACTCTAGTTCTTTAATGTGAGGAACTGCAAAGTTACATGTCAAAGGACAACAAGGGTTAAGGTCAGTAACGCAGTCTGCCTCATGCTCTGTGTGCTCCTGATTAGACAAAACCAGACACTGGATGCAAATGCCAGGGACATCTCATCACAAGTCAGCTTGAGAGACATCGACTGTTCTTGTCTATTTTTTCTTTTCCTTTTGAAGATGAGGGTGATGGGAAGAAGGTAAAGTTCTAAAAGTGGAAATCATACCTGAATGAGGCAGTTTTAAATGATACATTTAGTCATAAAGAGCAGATAAACCATCTGAAACCTAATTTGTTACACAAACTCAGAATTAGTTTGGCCACTAAATATGACACTGTGTCAAAAAAAAAAAACTGATTTCTGTAAATATCATAAACAATATTGATATCTATCATATTTCTTTCACTTATATATACAGTGATGTTAAAAATGCTTATATCAGGATATGAAAATACTTTTAATCACATTACTTTGTATAATGCCATTGCTTTCTCTTTTTATTTTCCAAATAGGCAATAGAAAATTTCAAGGATTGTATCTACACTTTTACAGCATTACAAGAGATCACATTCCTAAAAATATGCTTACGTAAAAGCCAGGGCACACTCAAAGACTCTAAATCGAGAAAATGAATTAAATTTCTGGAATAAAAGGCATGAAAATGTTAGTCACTCAGTTATGTCCAACCCTTTGAGATCCCATGGACTGTAGCCCACCAGGCTTCTCTGTCCATGGAATTCTCCAGGCAAGAATACTGGAGTGGGTAACCATTCCCTTCTCCAGAAGATCTTCCCCACCCAAGAATCAGACCAGGGTCTCCTACATTGCAGGCAGATTCTTTACCAACTGGGCTATCAGGGAAGCCCATAAAATCACTCAGTCATGTCTGACTCTTTGCAGACTCTGTACAGTCCATGGAATTCTCTAGGCCAGAATACTGGAGTGGCTAGCCTTTCTCTTCTCCAGGGGATCTTCCCAATCCAGGGATTGAACCCAGGTCTCCCGCATTTCAGGCAGATTCTTTACCAGCTGAGCCATAAGGGAAGCCCAAGAATATTGGAGTGGGTAGCATATCCCTTCTCCAGGGGATCTTCCAGACCTCTTGGAATCAAACCGGGGTCTCTTTCACTTATGGAAAGCTTAACTTAAAAACACAATGAAACATGCTTATTACAGCAGGATAGCACTAACTTGGCATCTCCAAATCTCTGGGTTGCAAGGTATTTGCATGCCATGATCAGTTTTTAGTCACAACAGAAGCCTTAATATTTAAAAATTATTTCCAGTTTTTTTTTTTAAAGAAGAAACTCTTGCTTTCTGCAATGATGAAATAATAGGAACTAGTTTTTGTTAATATTATTAACAGAGACTTTGCTCTTGTTTTCTGCTGTGAATAAACAGGAGAACTGGACAAAATAAATATATGAAATGTTCATTGTAGTTATTGGAAAATAGAGAAAATCCCTAAGAGAAGAGGAGAAACAACCAACTAGGTGAACTTTATGATGGTCCCTGACTTTACTCCTGGAAGCACATTCTGGAGATGGAGGCAAGGAAAGGGGTCCCGAGCAGAGTAGAACAGTCTCACTGAGTCCAAGAGACAGAAATTGGAGTTAGTGACCCTGAGATGATGGGAAATAGTACGCAGAGGCCCAGAGGTGAGGGAGCCCTTCAGCACACAAGAGTCCCAAAGATCTGCCTAGGGGTCTTTGGAGATCTTCAAGTCCTTGCTAAACACAAAAGTGGGTGTGTATTGGTTCACACTCAGTGAAGCTGGGTAAAGAGTAAGTCTTGCATTTTAGCTAAATACAAAGAAGTGTATGTATGGGTTGAGACTCAATGAAACTACAAAATCTGATAAAAGAGTGTCTGGGAGCTGTGAGTTGAGTAGATCTGAGCTGACACGACTTTGGGTTCTAACCAGTCACTAAGGAGAGTCTCATTGGTCACTTCAGTGAGTCAATTCAGTGGAGATGCCAGAATGAGAAGCTGTAATTGTGGGGTGAAATCACCCCTAATGTATGGTTGGCATGCACTCATTGCAACAGAGGTTATCACTTGAAAGAATCAAATTGAACCAGAAGTAACTGACTGCTAAAATAAAGTCTAGTACTCATTAAAAAAAAAAAAAAAAAGAAAGCATCCTTCAAAATTTACTATGTATAACATATGTACGTATACTCAGTCACTTCGGTCATGTCTGACTCTTTGCAACCCCATAAACTGTAGCCTGTCAGGCTCCTCTGTCCATGAGATTTCCCAGGCAAGAATACTGGAGTGGTTTTCCATTTCCTCCTTCAGGGGATCTTCCTGATCCAGGAATGGAACTCGCTTCTCCTGCATTGCAGGTGGATTCTTTACCACTGAGCCACCAGGGATGCCCTAGATATAACATGGCTAAAGAAAATAACCCATTATCATGAGAATAATTAGTCAAGGGAAAGGAATTACTTCAAATAAAACTCCAACAACAAATCTCAAGAAGGAAAACCAGAACCTATCTTAGATAAGCAAATGTTTATGTCCTGTGTCCCCTTGGAGACACATGTATATTTCTAGATCTGAGGTTGCTTGTTTGCCTTGTAATTGCAGATTTCTGATGGGCTTAAGAAAAGCTGTTAATTGGAATTTTATCTAGATGTTTTTGACTTGTTCCATATCTCTGGAACACCGTATACACTGGAAATCACTATATTCTTTTAATCATTAAAATTTATAATATTCTTATATGTCTTAAAATTTTATGCTTATAAAGTTTATGCTTTAACATATGCTTATGTGTCTTAAAATTTTATTCCTTTTATTTAATAAAATTATATAAGACTTTCTTGATTTACTATTTAGGATATAATAATATCATTAAGATATTGAGCATAGTCACCGCTGATATGGTAACTGTTTAGTTATTTGGGTTTTCATTTTTGTTCATTCATAAGGGTCTTTAGTTATTTTTTATATGACATATATTTCTTGATCATATATTTCTTGCACATATACACTTGATACCAAAAAACGCATTTTTTGCTATTTCAAAGCAGTTGAATTCAATTCTATTTTCTAATTGGTCATTACTGTGTTCAAAAATGTGTTTTATTCTTTTATTTTTCATTTGTATTAATAGTTCATTATCTCTCTTGAATATTTTAATTAGTAAATCATATCATCTACAAATTGGAATATTACACCAAATAAGAATATTACACCATTTCATTTCCAGTATTAAAATGCATTCTTTTTTCTTGCATTTTTGTAAATTAATATTGAATTGTATTAATGCTTCCCACCTTTCATTGAGAAAAACATAACAGTATTTCTTCTTTAGATTAACTTAATAATGTACACTGGAAAAAATTCTAGTGTTGAACAGTTCTTGGAATCTGAGGATAATCTTGGTCATAAGATTTTAGTTTGTTATGGTTTGTGCTATCCCTGGTCTGTTTGGTACACGGGTAAACAAAAGTCATATAATGAAGTTGTATTCTGTACTCTGGAGTAGTTTTCTACGGTAGGGGTTTCCTGAACTCTACTCTTTGTAAGAATATTCCTCCCACTGTCATCACAGCTAAATCAACTAGAGTGAAGGTAGAGATTCTATAGATCCCTGGCAAGACTCTCATGCTGTTATACTTTCATCACCTCCTCACCCAACTTGCCAACTTGCAACCTCACTAGCACAACTTGCCTCCATGATCATTATGTTGGTAATCAAGAAGTCTTCCAGTAAGAACAAGAAGACTTCTATGCTGTCTCATACATTTCTTTCCCAAATAAGTACGTGTACTCAACATGTACTCCACTCCTTGCTTCTCACCAAACCATGCACTTATCTTCTGAATTTCATAATCAATCAATGACAGATCAATGACTGATCAATTCATCAATTCCCTGCTCTGCTTATTCCCTAGGCCTTTTTACACTTCACACCCTATTTCCTCTTATAACACTGCTTCCGCATAGCTCTCTCAAATTGTGGCTGATTTATTTTTTACTGTTGTCTCGACAGTGGGCCTTAAGTAAAGAATTGTCTTGGCTTCCCATTGTCATTAAAAGATCACTGTCTAAAAGCCCACTGCTTTGAAGTCCTTTACCATCATATGTACATCAGTGTATACAGACTGATCTTCATTCATGTTTTAGTCTGTTCATAGACCTTACCATTATTAGTCTCCCTTATTTTGTGAAGATTTTAGCTTTTGTATCTAACTCTATCCAATAGAACCCCATCATTCTTGGTAATTTTAATATCCATTTAGATAATACATTCAATGCCAGAATACCTCTCCATTCCTTGACAATTTCTACTATAAAAAAATCTTGTTCCCTCATCTCATGTAAAAAATCTTGTTCCCTCATCTCATGTAAAAAATCTTGTTCCTTCATCAGATGTAAACTTCATCTGACTTCCAACTTCAAATTGAAGACTCTGTTATAACCAGTAATTGCACTCAATTCATATTCAGATATTAAGCACCCCAACCTTTTCTGTTTCTCATTTACCTCTTCTAGGATTCCGACACTAATAATTTTTTAACTTGATTGATGTCTATACGTGACTGATTTTGCTGTCTTCTTACTGACCCTCACCCTATTTAGGTCTTCCTGTTCTATCCTTCTCCTGTTTAGAGTCTATAGTCCATACTTGTAATCATTCTTTTGCATATGTTTTTAATCCTTTGGCTCTGCCTTTCTTGGTTGAACACACTTAGCATATTAACAGAGTACTATCCCTGGTTGAACTACTACTTTCTGCTATAAGGAGGAACATAGTTGAAAAATTAAAAATGGGATGATTAGTTACACGTTAAGATTCTTAACTTCAGCTGAGTTCACAAGACTTTTCAGATGCCAATCCCATATTCACTCTTCTGCTCATCTAAGTGACTAATTCACATGCATGTTGAATAACAACTTCATTTCACTCACCCATTTCACTCCCATTGTATTCTTCTTAGCTCCCTTAACCTGCTTTTTCCTCCCATAACACTTATCTCCATCTGATGTTCTACATTTTTCCTTTTTTCTCAGACTGAAAACTTCAATATAAGCTCTATAGTAAGCAATTTATCTATTATGTTCACTACTGAATCCTTACTGCTTAAGACAGTGCCAGGCATAAAGTACTGCACTCAGCTAGATCTGTTGGATGAATTTACAGAATGAATTCTTCCTTTGATAGCTTAGGGAAGTGTGCCTGTTCATTTATTTAGGATTGACATCTTTGGGAAGAATAGATTTTTTATTACAATTGGTAGGATTTAATAAGATCAAATATACATGGAAAAAGGTTGACATCTCATTCTTTGTATGTGTGAATTATCATTATATGTGTGCTCAGTCGCTCAGTTGTGTTTGACTCTTTGCGACCCCATGGACTGTAGCATGCCACCCTCTTCTGTCCATGAAATTTTCCAGGCAAGAATACTGGAGTGGGCTGCCATTTCCTCCTCCAGGGGATCTGGATTACCATTAACATTTCTTACTTATAGACACATCATCAACTGACTAATATTGTGCACTCTCTTATACACTAAAGTGTTAATTCCTAGGTTCTGCTGTATTTTTAAGGATGCAAAAGACCTGAGTATCAGAAAGATAATAATATACATATTCATATCTTATCTGTTCAGTCCAGTTCAGTTCAGTCACTCAGTCGTGTCCAACTCTTTGCAACCCCATGGACCACAGCACACCAAGCCTCCCTGTCCATCACCAACTCTTGGAATTTGCTCAAACTCATGTCCATTGAGTTGGCGATGCCATCCAACCATCTCATCCTCTGTTGCCCCCTCCTCCTCCTACCCTCAATCTTTCCCAGCATCAGGATCCTTTCAAATGAGTCAGCTCTTCGCATCAGGTGGCCAAAGTATTGGAGTTTCAGCTTCAGCATCAGTCCTTCCAATCAACACCCAGGACTGATCTCCTTTAGGATGATCTGTTACCTATCTACAAAACTTTTTTGACAAAATAGATCTCCACTTCCATCACATCGTCTTCCCTCATTTCTCTGCATAATGAACAATGCATAATATGCTTAGTGATGGCCCCCGGAAATGAAAGCATCTTAGAGATAAGTCACTTTCTGGCACTTTTGTGCCTTGGAGATTACTGACTGTTCGGTCTTGCACAGTACTGATTAATTAGAGTTATCCTAAAACAGTTCAGCCAGTGAATGCCTCCTCCAAACCATCTGTGAGCTTTACTCATGTAATTTCTTGGATTAATTCTAAGGAAATTACCCTATCATCATAATTACTGTGGCTGGATAACCAACTGCTTTCTGAGCTGGAGGAAAACCAGAGAGAAACAGAAGCCAAGAATAATTTATTTTATGACCCCCTAAAACAATAGGTCCAATTTAATTGTACTGGGCATGTCAAATGGGAAAATACAAAACTGACATACTATTAAGAATTATGGAAACAGTTCTTTTTGGCTAATGATGTCGAGTTTCTCATTTACAAGATAATTTTTTTTCCTCTGAAGAGGCACCCACAGTATAACAATCTTTTGGGTTAATGATTTACTAGACTGCGAGATTTTGATAAGCTTTTACAACAATTTGTCTCCTTGAAAACTATTCATTTTCCACTAGAGCTAATGTCTAGCACAATAGATCAAAAGGTTGTCTAAAATCCAAGAGAAATTCATTTGGTTTTCATTATATGTAGATAAATTAATTTTTTAAATATTAATCTCAAATAAATATATGGCTAAGTGTTGTGAGAAATATCAATAACCTCAGATATGCAGATGACACCACCCTTATGGCAGAAAGTGAAGAGGAACTAAAAAGCCTCTTGATAAAAGTGAAAGAGGAGAGTGAGAAAGTTGGCTTAAAGCTCAACATTCAGAAAATGAAGATCATGGCATCTGGTCCCATCACTTCACTGGAAACAGATGGGGAAACAGTGGAAACAGTGTCAGACTTTATTTTTGGGGGCTCCAAAATCACTGTAGATGGTGATTGCAGCCATGAAATTAAAAGACACTTACTCCTTTGAAGGAAAGTTATGACCAACCTAGAAAGCATATTCAAAAGCAGAGACATTACTTTGCCAACAAAGGTCTGTTTAGTCAAGGCTATGGTTTTTCCAGTGTTCATGTATGGATGTGAGAGTTGGACTGTGAAGAAAGCTGAGCGCTGAAGAATTGATGCTTTTGAACTGTGGTGTTGGAGAAGACTCTTGAGAGTCCCTTGGACTGCAAGGAGATTCAACCAGTCCATTCTGAAGGAGATCAGCCCTGGGTGTTCTTTGGTAGGACTGATGCTAAAGCTGAAACTCCAGTACTTTGGCCACCTGATGCGAAGAGTTGACTCACTGGAAAAGACTCTGATGCTGGGAGGGATTGAGGGCAGGAGGAGAAGGGGATGACAGAGGATGAGATTGCTGGATGGCTCACTGACTCGAAGGACGTGAGTTTGGGTGAACTCCGGGAGTTGGTGATGGACAGGGAGGCCTGGCGTGCTGCAGTTCATGGGGTCGCAAAGAGTTGGACACGACTGAGCGACTGAACTGAACTGAACTGAAGGGTTGTGATTCTACTTGCTCTGAAAATAGCCATTTTTAGTATTGGCTCCACTACTTATGAACTAAGGTCCTGTGTAAGTATATTTACCTACCTTGCTTCTATTTCTCTCACATAAAAAGTGGGCTAATAAAAAGGGTGCTTTCAAGATTAGTCTATGTTTGCTCTCTTCTCTTTAATAGGTTTTATTTTGTTCTCAACTGTATCACTTTAGTTTTCTCAATCCCCACCCAAAAACTAACTCCTGTGAGAATTAATTAGATCTATTAAATACAAAATCCAAGGTTTTTCTCTTGATCCTCACTCTCTTGAGATGTCATCACCACTTGGCATGTTGATCTTTTAATTGAAACATTATTTTTTTCTTAGATTTCTCGAGAGTGTTTTCTGTTTCTTTCCTACTCCTTAAGAACTCTTTCCCCTCTTTAAATGCAATTATTCTCAAGATTTGTTTCTTTGTCATTAAAAAAATCTCATTTATAACACACTTTCCTTGAATAATATCTCCAGATATTATTTATTCAATGGTGACCTTACATTTTTACCTCCAGCCTAATTTTCCCCCTAATGAATCCAGATGTCCTACAGATATTAAGTAATCATATTTCTAAAATTCCAGACTATTTTTGTTTTCCTGCATCACAAGGTATTCTAAGCTGAAGGCTTTATTGTCTAATCACCATCCCCATCATATCATCAGCATCACTGTTAAAAATGTAATATATATCTTTTATTGAACATTGACTATGATCTAGGAAGCATTAGATGTTTTGAAAACATTATCTCATTTAATAATCACAAACACTCCAATTCTTAAAATTAGTGAAAGAGGATAAATGAGGTTAAAACAATTGCATATGATCTTATAGTTGTTTAATGGCAAAGCTGAAATTGTAACGTGGCTTTATGTTAACACTTGGGCAGGCATGCATGCATGCTAAGTTGCTTCAGTCGTGTCCGACTCTTTGAGATCCTATGGACTGAAGCCCGCCAGGCTCCTCTGTCTAAGAGATTCTTTAGGAAAGAATACCAGAGTGGGTTGCCATGCCCTCCTCCCAGGGATGTTCCTGATCCAGGGATTGCACCCAAATATCTTACTTCTCCTGCATTGGCAAGTGAGTTCTTTACCACTAGTGCCACCTGGGAAGCCTGTGACACTTAAGTATATAATTAAAACTACCACACTCCACTGCTTCTCTCACTGGGCTTCATGTTTCCAATCCCTTTCCGGGACTACCTAAGTTATGTATTAAATGTGCCTTAAGCCTGTCTCATCCTGTTGTTATCTTTCTACTTCAGATTGTTTATTATTTATTTATTATCACTTCTAGAGAAGATGACTTGAAACTTTACTTAAAATCTAATTTAATTTAAAATTAAAATTATTTTTATCTTTGCTTTTCAAAATATTTTATATAATTTCATCTTTATGTATGTGATACAGGTAACCTGTTATGTTTGGAGACATATGGAGTGATTATACAATTTATCAAAATGGAAAATAGTAAGTATTTACTGCCCCAGTGGCTCAGCTGGTAAAGAATTGGCCTGCAATGTGGGAGACCTGGGTTTGATCTCTGGGTTGGGAAGATCCCCCGAAGAAGGAATGGATACTCACTCCAGTATTCTGGCATGGAGAATTCCATGGACTGTGTAGTCCATAGCACTCAATATGCCAGCAAATTTGGAAAACTCAGCAGTGGCCACAGGACTGGAAAAGGTCAGTTTTGATTTCAATCCCTAAGAAAGGCAATGCCAAAGAATGCTCAAACTATTGCACAATTGCACTTGTCTCACATGCTAGCAAAGAAATGCTCAAAATTCTCCAAGCCAGTCTTCAGCAATATGTGAGCCATGAACTTCCAGCTGTTCAAGCTGGTTTTAGAAAAGGCAGAGGAACCCAAGATCAAATTGACAACATCTGTTGGATCATTGAAAAAGCAAGAGTTCCAGAAAAACATCTATTTTTGCTTTCTTGACTATGCCAAAGCCTTTGACCCTGTGGATCACAATAAACTGTGGAAAATTCTGAAAGAGATGGGAATACCAGACCACCTGACCTGCCTCTTGAGAAACCTACATGCAGGTCAGGAAGTAACAGTTAGAACTGGACATGGAACAACAGACTGGTTCCAAATAGGAAAAGGAGTATGTCAAGGCTGTATATTGTCACCCTGCTTATTTAACTTATATGCAGAGTACATCATGAGAAACGCTGAGCTGGAAGAAGCACAAGCTGGAATCAAGACTGCCGGGAGAAATATCAGTCACCTCAGATATGCAGATGACACCACCCTTATGGCAGAAAGTGAAGAGGAACTCAAAAGCCTCTTGATCAAAGTGAAAGACGAGAGTGAAAAAGTTGGCTTAAAGCTCAACATTCAGAAAACTAAGATCATGGCATCTGGCCCCATCACTTCATGGGAAGTAGATGGGGAAACAGTGGAAACAGTGTCAGACTTTATTTTTGGGGGCTCCAAAATCACTGTAGATGGTGATTGCAGCCATGAAATTAAAAGACGCTTACTCCTTGGAAGGAAAGTCATGATCAATTTAGATAGCATATTGAAAAGCAAAGACATTACTTTGCCAACAAAGGTCCATCTAGTCAAAGCTATGGTTTTTTCAGTGGTCATGTATGGATGTGAGAGTTGGACTGTGAAGAAAGCTGAGCGCCGAAGAATTGATGCTTTTGAACTGTGGTGTTGGAGAAGACTCTTGAGAGTCCCTTGGACTGCAAGGAGATTCAACCTGTCCATTCTAAAGGAGATCACCCCTGGGTGTTCTTTGGAAGAAATGAGGCTAAAGCTGAAACTCCAGTACTTTGGCCACCGCACGCGAAGAGTTGACTTGCCAGGGTCCAGCCCCGGCTGATCCAGGGTATTCGAAGGAGAGTCGGCGTCGGCGACCTATTTACATATTCATCAAAGATATAAAGAGTAATAAAATGAGGATAGCGCAGTAGGAAAATTCAGTGGAGAAAAAGGCTGAGTAGCTTGGTTTATGTGGAAAATCAATATAACCCGTGACACTAGGTTAGCTCTGACCACGGAGGCCGCAGGCGCCCTCTTGAATAGCGGAAGGTGCCCCACCTTAGACACCTTCTCAAGTGGGTCTTAGAAGCCCAGGCAAATAAATGGTCGCAGAGGACCTCCGCGCTCCAGATGGAGACTCAGCTGGAAGTTAAGAAGAAGAATAACATGGGGAAACCAAGCTTTGGTGAGCAAGGCCTGTAGCTTTATTTTCAACAGGGGCTTTTATACCCTAAGTTACACATAGAGGATAATAGGGGATGCAAAGTCAGCAGTCTTTGATCCTTATCAAAAACCAGGGTTTCTTTCCTGCAAATTTATCGTATACAAATGGTTTAGGTGATTTACATCATCTTCTGGCCAGAAGGCCTATTAACATTTTATGACTCTTGACAAAGACTTATTTTCTCTAAGAGTAATTATTTTAAGGTTTGGCGCCATCTTCCGAAGGTGTTAGATAAAATTGCATTCCTATAGGGCAGAGGTGCAATGGGTTTACAACAAAGGAATGAATTTATTACCTTAAGGGTCTAAAGTTGCTAACACCAAGGTCACTACTTATTTTTTCTACATACCAACTATATTAATTAATACACATTGAAGGATACAATACAGGGGATGTGAAAACTTGGCAACAAGCATTGGCTCATCAATGAAATCTTTTACTAGTTTTATTCTGACAGTTTCTAACTCTCTGAGAGGCTCTAAGCTATTTGAATATCTTAAGCTTCCCGTGCCTCTCGAGGCTGGGAGACTGTAAACAATCGTATGCATAGCTGCAGGAGTCCGGATAAACTTGTCAGGCGAGTTAGAGAGCTATCTGAGGGGTTTGGATTTAAACACTCCTAATTGCCCAGGAACTTTATTAATTGGAGCTGTAAGTTAACTCTTTGACAGAGAGAGCGAGATGGTTGTGGGGGACAGCCCCCAGTAAAGTCAGAGGTGAGTGCACAAAGCAATAAAGTAGGCAGACTCTGATTTTTTTGGGGGTAGATGCTCGAGAATATCCAGGGGGACTCCTGAGGCTCAGTCCCGCCTTTGCGTATGCTGAGCCTCCTTCCTCATGACCTTTGTCACAAGTGGAATGCCTCACCGGCTCCCGGCATTGACTCATTGGAAAAGACCCTGATGCTGGGAGGGATTGGGGGCAGGAGGAGAAGGGGACGACAGAGGATGAGATGGCTGGATGGCATCACCGACTCGATGGACGTGAGTTTGAGTGAACTCCGGGAGTTGGTGATGGACAGGGAGGCCTGGCGTGCTGAGATTCCTGGGGTTGCAAAGAGTCGGACACGACTGTGCAACTGAACTGAACTGAATGATTTAATCCTCATGGCTACCTCAATTTGTTAACAAGGAAACTGAGGCATAGAGAGGTTATGTGATTTGCTCAGAAAACCAATGTTTAACATCTGAGAATTTAGCTCCAAAGTCCAAATCTTACACTCTAGTCTGTAAACACATTTTAGTATATGTATATATATATAAAGAATCAAAAAACACAGAATATATCCTTATTGTTCCAACATTGATTAGTAATGCACATTTTGTGCCTGTTATTATCATTGACATGAATTAAAGTGTAGAATGCAGTTAGACCAGAGCTATAATCATATCTTATAACAACTATCGGAGAAGGCAATGGCACCCCACTCCAGTACTCTTGCCTGGAAAATCTCATGGATGGAGGAGCCTGGTAGGCTGCAGTCCATGGGGTTGCTAAGAGTTGGACACGACTGAGTGACTTCATTTTCACTTTTCACTTTCATGCATTAGAGAAGGAAATGGCAACCCACTCCAGTGTTCTTGCCTGGAGAATCCCAGGGATGGCGGAGCCTGGTGGGCTGCCGTCTATGAGGTCGCACAGAGTCTGACACGACTGAAGCGACTTAGCAGCAGCAGCAGCATAACAACTATCTGTATTAATAACAGAGAGCTCTTATACTGTCAATTAAAGGAAAATTTTAAACGTATGTACCAATTTATGTGCAGGCTACAGGTTCCAAAATTCTACAGGTTCTGTGTAATAGGTGCACTTGACACTCATCCCAGCAAAGACAGTGGTAAGCAGCCAACAGGTTCCTATTTACAGTTGCATATTTTTTAATTTGAGACTATTTAAGATATTATGATTACTGCATCACTCTATAATTTCCTCCTTGGTTGTTTGGGCATTATTACTGTTTTCCCAGGAGAAAAATTTTCAAGAAATGCTTATATTACCAGGGAAAATAGTAATATGAGGCAAGCTTTGCAAACAAGGCAAAGTAACTAGGAATCCAAGCAAGTTAATGTAGCTTGACTTATTTTAATTTACTTCATTTTAATCATTTTTTATGGTATTTTCTTCTTCCTTTTTCTATTTTTCAAAGTTGTTTTTCCTACTTCATAGGAAAATGATTTTGGAGACCTACATATTTTTCATTTAAATTCGATGAATACAATTGCTTAGAATGCCCATTACAGCTCTAATTCTTAATTAAAATTTACTTTTAAGGGAAAAAGATAGCCCAGATACTCTATTATACATTATTCAATTCCTCAAGTACCTCCTTTACTCTTCACTTTTATAAAACACTCATTTATTATGTTATTACTTGTAGTCTGTGGTCTTAATAGCATTCATCATAATCACCTGAAGGAATCACCAAGATAAATCATCCCACACTTCTTAGCTTGCTTCATAAAATTCCTGCTTCCCCTAATAGAATTTTTAAAGAATATAAAGCTTTTAGGTAGATTATTTTTCTTTTGTGAAATCTCATTATATCTTAAGTACTGTGCACCTAAAATTTTCTCAAGAGTTTTTGGGTGTCCAGGTACATGAGAAATGACCTTCATTCATGGTTTTTATTACTAGCTATCACATGGCATACCATTCTTACATTATCTGAATGGCATCGAAATGAAAGGGGACATTTTGAACATCAAAAACCAGATGAAGAAATGAAATAACAATTGCTGAATGATTATGCATGAATCAATAGCAGTTTTCTAAGGGAAGGTACTAAGTTGATTCTTGCTACTGCTGCTGCTAAGTCGCTTCAGTCGTGTCGGACTCTGTGCGACCCCATGTACGGCAGCCCACCAGGCTCCCCCATCCCTGGGATTCTCCAGGCAAGAACACTGGAGTAGGTTGCCATTTCCTTCTCCAATGCGTGAAAGTGAAGTCGCTGAGTCATATCCGACTCTTAGCGACCCCGTAGACTGCAGCCTACCAGGCTTCTCCGTCCATGGGATTTTCCAGGCAAGAGTACTGGAGAGGGGTGCCATGAAGAAATGAAATAAAAACTGCTGAATGATCATGCATGAATCAATACCAGTTTTCTAAGGGAAGGTACTGAGTTGACTCTTATTGCAGAGCTAAAGATGCTCTCTTGCTTTTCTTGATAGTTTTTCTAATGAAGGTTTTGTCACATAATTTGTTAAAGTTCTCAAGAAGTATTCTTGGGAGTGTATTCAGAATAATACAATAAAGTTATTTTTTTTCCAAATGTTATATTAATATCAAGACACAAGCTATGATCAAAGACAAGATTGCTTAAAATGATTAAAAATTTGAATTAGAATATTATGTCCTTATAAAATCCATGTCCCAAGATACAGGCTCAAAATGTGGAAGTGAATTTTAAAGAGAATTAAAATAAATTCAGTATGAGTATACACAATACCCGTGATGAGAAAACAATTGCTATTTAAGAGAAAATAATTAGATATAATGTAGCAAAAATTATGAAAATTATCCCAAATTTTAAAAATCAACATCCTGAAAGCAGTGGTGTAAAACCTTACAGGCATTATGATGTTTATGCAATTTAAGGTCAAGAAGCAACAGTTAGAACCAGACATGGAACAATGGACTGGTTCCATTTTGGGAAAGAAGTACATCAAGGCTGTATATTGTCACCTTGCTTATTTAACTTATATGCAGAGTACATCATGTGAAATGTTGGACTGGATGAAGTGCTTGCTGGAATCAAGATTGCCAGGAGAAATATCAATAACCTCAGATATGCAGATGGCACCACCCTTATGGCAGAAAGCGAAGAGGAACTAAAGAGCCTCTTGATGAACGTGAAAGAGGAGAGTGAAAAATCTGGCTTAAAACTCAACATTCAAAAAGCTAAAATCATGGCATTTGGTCCCATTACTTCATGGCAAACAGATGGGGAAACAATGGAAACCCTGAAAGACTTTATTTTGGGGGCTTCAAAATCACTGCAAATGGTGACTGCTATGAAATTAAAAGATGCTTGCTCCTTGGAAGAAAAGCTATGAACAACCTAGACAGCATTTTAAAAAGCAGAGACATTACTCTGCTGACAAATATTCATCTAGTCAAAGGTAGGTTTTTTCCAGTAGCCGTGTATGGATGTGAGAGCTGGACCATAAAGAAAGCTGAGTGCCAAAGAATTGATGCTTTTCAATGTGGTGTTGTAGGAGACTCTTGAGAGTTCCTTGGACTGCAGAGAAATCCAACCAGTCCATCCTAAAGAAAATCAATCCTGAATATTCACTGGAAGGATTGATGCTGAAGCTGAAGCTCCAATCCTTTGGCCATTGGATGCAAAGACCTGACTCACTGGAAAAGACCCTGATGCTGTGAAAGATTGAAGGCAGGAGGAGAAGGGGATGACAGAGGATGAGATGGTTGGATGGCATCATCAACTTAATGGAAATGAGTTTGAGCAAGCTCCAGGAGTTGGTGATGGATGGTGAAGTCTGGCGTGTTGCAGTCCATAGGGTTGCAAAGAGTCAGACACGACTGAGTGATTGAAATGAACTGAACTGAACTGAATGTAATACATCAACTATGATGCTTTCCTCAGTGGCCTTATGAAAGAATCACCTTCAGTGATGGTCCATTTACACTTCTTGATTCTCATCTGTAAGTGCTGACCTTAATTTTAACCTATTGGATTCCACAGCAAATTGAGACAGGGTACAATTGCAGAGCTCTAGCTGTGGGACACTGCCAGAGAGCCAGTGGACCAAGACAGTGAATAGGCAAAATTGTACTCAATGAACAGTTGTGAACTTTACATTAAGCATTTTAATTGTTTTTTCCAATTATTTGAATTTTTAAGCCAAATAAATGAAGATAAATGAAACAAGAAGATAAAATTAAGTTAGAAATATTTAAAAAAATTTTTTGTATGAATCAGCTCAAAGAAAGTCAATGGCAACATTTTGAATCATTATATTTCCAGTGTATTGTCTGTTATTGTTTGTTTAAAAAATCTTAATCTCAGTAAAGTATACACAGATTATTTATTATGAAGATGATAATGGCATATTTTGAGTTGATCTGTTACCCCTCTTTCCTGCAATAATTAATAACAGAGCCATCTTTATATAAGTTCCATCTTTAGTGTGTGGTAGGTGAATTTAATCATCTTGCAGTTAGCTCTCTGTTTTCTATATTAGTGACAAGGCACATCCATTTCATTCAAAGGCAATATCCTTATTTTCCTTTACAATACAATTTTATATAATCTCCGTGGAGATGCTTCTTGCCTACACCAAGTCTTAGTGAAATTATCATTTTGTGTGTGGTTCAAAATATGTGGAAAGAAAGAAACCAATTACTAGAACTGCGTATAAGACAAAATCATGTATTCAGGAACAAGGCAGAAGGTTCAAGGTCAGAGAAATACTGGTAAAAAAGTGCTTTATTGCTAAGTCTAGATCTGTTATATCACCAGAGCTTAAATAAAATTTGAAAAGATGAGAATTGCTCTTCTGTTGTAGAATGAGTCATACAAGGAAGCAAAATGAGGAAATGAGACAAAAAGACTGAGGTTTTCATTAGCTTTCAAAACTGATGATTCTGAAACATGAATAGAAAGATATTACAGTCAATTTTGCTTTCATTCTTAAGACATAAATTTTTTCCAATGTGACCGATGTATTATGGAACAACTTTCATCTTTGAGGAATACTAGGTAAACTAGAAAACTCCCTGGCTAAACCCAACAGCTTCAAAATATACGAATGCACATGTGCACACACCTCTAGCATCCAGCTGCTTCCTCAGTTCATTGCGTGTAGTATGAGACACACCCAGCTACATCTGGTGTCAGAAATTTTCATCTTATTTCAGATACCCCTCTTACCTCACTTCATAAAAAAGTTTTCATGTGTTTGTTGGCCATCTCACTCATGTATTTTTTGATAGAGTTAGTTTCCCAACTGCTGTTTTTCTAGTCACCTCATTACTTCACTGGTCAGAGACTCCTCTTTAGGTCCTTACCATGTGGTTCTCTCTTTAGGGCAGGTCACAATATGACAGCTTGCTTCATCAGAATTAGCATGATAGAAGAGCAAGAGAGAGAGAATATGCAAGCAAGATAGACGTGCCCATCTTTTATTACCTAATCTTGAATGTAACACACCATCATTTTTGCTGTTAGAAGCAAACCACTTAAGTGTCAGACAACTGACAAATCAATAGCAAGATCTTTATCTTACTTGCATCTGTTTAAGAGTATTTAAATTTTGAGTGGTTGTAAATAACCATTTATTTACATTATCATTTAAACTATCTAAAATGTTGATTTTGTGTTTGCAACTAAAACAATGTAGAATCTATTTAGAATGAAAAAGAAGCAAATATTAATTGCTGATTCAAATATTAAGACTTTATTTAAAAGATGCTTGTTATTCCTAGACATTTTTAAAATGAAGTTTAATCTTCATGTTGGCCTTGGCAACTCATACTTGCCTAATCATAGTAGTTGACATCAACACCACATCACAAACTAAAAATATTTTAGACCAGAAGGAAATGGCAACCCACTCTAGGATTCTTGCCTGGAGAATTCCACGGACAGAGGAGCCTGGTGGGCTACAGTCCATGGGGTCACAACTAACACTGATACTGCTACTTAAAAATTAATTAAAGATTAGCAAAGCAAAATCAAAGCTGATTGTAAGGAATAAACTAACCCTGTCTAACATAATTCACCAAGATAATATGCCTTCAAGTGTGGATATTGCTAAAACAATTCCTTTGCTGCTAGGAAATGCCAAATTGCAAAATAGTTGTGGTGAGAAAGATGATCTTTCCATTTTTCTTGGATAAACAACTGGTTTGCTATTCATACTCATTTGTGAAAGTCCAGTTTTTAAGAAAGCAAATCATTGCTAAACACATGTACATTAGTTTTAGCTGATATCAATGTGTGTTCAGTCTTGTCCAACCCTTTTGACCCCACAGACAGTAGCCCGCCAGGCTCCTCTGTCCATGGGATTTCCCAGACAAGAATACTGGAGTGGGTCGCCGTGCCCTCTTCCAGGGGATCTTCCTGACCCAGGGATGGAATTCGTATCTCTTGCATCTGCTATATTGGCAGGCGATTTCTTTACCACTAGCACCACCTGGGTAGTTTTAGCTGATAAGCAATATAAAAGAAGCTCATTTTCATTTTCTGGACTTCTTTTAAATGGTGAAAGAGACAAAGAATTGTTCATATAATTATGAAAAGTAATCTTACTTTGGTACTGTCAGTTTATAAGGCCTTTTTGAAGATATACTTAGACGTCTTAATTGACTTTTTTAATAGCTTTTTAAAATAGATGAATTAGTTATTACATTTAAAAACAAGTCTTCCTATGAAATCAAGTTAAAATGGACTCAAACTTTCCAAAGGGAAATTATCCAGGTTCCACAGTATAAGATTTTTTTCTTTAATTTAAGGAAATTTATTTTAAACTAGTAATCTTTTTTTGTTTGATCATCTTTGGAGAGACCTTTTTAGCATAAGAATCATTTACATATTTCTATATTGTATTGTTGTTGAGGTATAGCTTGATAAAATTTTTCTCATCCCATTGATGATGAAGATTTAAGTTGGTCATTTTAAAAGTAAGAGCAGGCATCAGTAATAATTCTTAATTTAACATACTATGCTATTTACAGAGGCTGAAAGAAAGGAAAGGAAATATGTTTGTAATAAATCATAATGAGATTCAAGCCTTGCAACATTTTAAATTTTAAGTCAATCTTTGGGACTATATAGACAGTATTCATTGTAGCAGTCACCCCAAAATAAAGCGAGATGACTTAGAAATTGAATAAATAAAATCCTCTTCGTCTTATATCATATATTATATATCTTACACCTTATATCAAGGTCTCTCCTTCTTCCTTGGAAAATTCACTGAAACAAAGGGACTTCCTTAGTAGTCCAGTTGTTTATACTCTGCACTTCTGGTGCAGGGGGCATGATTTTGATCCCTGGTTGGGGAACTAAGATCCCACGTGCCATGTGATGAGGCCAAAAAATTTACAAAAAAAAATCACCTAGCTTTAAAAGAAACTTAAAAAATAATTATTTTTAAAAAGGTACTAATTGTTTTAATAGAACAAAGTAATGTATACCTAGCATGTGAGATGAGTGCAATTGTGCAGTACTTTGATCATTCTTTGGCATTGCCTTTCTTTGGGATTGGAATGAAAACTGACTTTTTCCAGTCCTGTGGCCACTGCTGAGTTTTCCAAATTTGCTGGCATATTGAGTGCAGCACTTTCACAGCATCATCTTTCAGGATTTGAAATAGCTCCACTGGAATTTCATCACCTCCACTAGGTTTGCTCCTAGTGATGCTTTCTAAGGCCCACTTGACTTCACATTCCAGGATGTCTGGCTCTAGGTCAGTGATCACACCATCATGATTATCTGGCTCGTGAAGATCTTTTTTGTACAGTTCTTCTGTGTATTCTTGCCACCTCTTCTTAATATCTTCTGCTTCTGTTAGGTCCATACCATTTCTGTCCTTTACTGAGGACATCTTTGCATGAAATGTTTTCTTGGTATCTCTAATTTTCTTGAAGAGATCTCTAGTCTTTCCCATTCTATTGTTTTCCTCTATTTCTTTGCATTGATCGCTGAGGACGGCTTTCTTATCTCTTCTTGCTGTTCTTTGGAACTCTGCATTCAGATGCTTATATCTTTTCTCTTCTCCTTTGCTTTTCACTTCTCTTCTTTTCACAGCTATTTGTAAGGCCTCCTCAGACAACCATTTTGCATTTTTGCATTTCTTTTCCATGGGGATGGTCTTGATCCCTGTCTCCTGTACAATGTCACGAACCTCTGTCCATAGTTCATCAGGCACTCTGTCTATCAGATCTAGTCCCTTAAATCTCTTTCTCACTTTCACTGTATAATCTCAAATTCTGCTCAAAATTCTGCAAGCCAGGCTTCAGCAATATGTGAGCCATGAACTTGCAGATGTTCAAGCTCGTTTTACAAAAGGCAGAGGAACCAGAGATTAAATTGCCAACATTCGCTGGATCACCAAAAAAGCAAGAGAGTTCCAGAAAAACATCTATTTCCGCTTTCTTGACTATGCCAAAGCCTTTGACTCTGTGGACCAGAATAAACTGTGGAAAATTCTGAAAAAGATAGGAATACCAGACCACCTGACATGCCCCTTGAGAAAACTATATGCAGGTCAGGAAGCAACAGTGAGAACTGGACATGGAACAACAGACTGGTTCCAAATAGGAAAAGGAGTATGTCAAGGCTGTATATTGTCACCCTGATTATTTAACTTATATGCAGAGTACATCATGAGAAATGCTGGGCTGGAAGATGCACATGCTGGAATCAAGATTGCCGGGAGAAATATCAGTCACCTCAGATATGCAGATGACACCACCCTTATGGCAGAAAGTGAAGAGGAACTAAAAAGCCTCTTGATGAAGGTGAAAGAGGAGAGTGAAAAAGTTGGCTTAAAGCTCAACATTCAGAAAACTAAGATCATGGCAAATAGATGGGGAAACAATGGAAGCAGTGGCAGACTTTATTTTTGGGGGCTCCAAAATCACTGTAAATGTTGATTGCAGCCATGAAATTAAAAGACGCTTACTCCTTCCTTGGAAGAAAAGTTATGACCAACCTAGATAGCATATTGAAAAGCAGAGATATTACTTTGCCAACAAAGGTCTGTCTAGTCAAGGCTATGGTTTTTCCAGTGGTCATGTATGGATGTGAGAGTTGGACTGTGAGGAAAGCTGAGTGCTTAAGAATTGATGCTTTTGAACTGTGGTGTTGGAGAAGACCCTTGAGAGTCCCTTGGACTGCAAGGAGATCCAACCAATCCATCCTAAAGGAGATCAGTCCTGGGTGTTCATTGGAAGGACTGATGCTGAAGCTGAAACTCCAATACTTTGGGCACGTCATGCAAAAAGTTGACTCATTGGAAAAGACTCTGATGCTGGGAGGGATTGAGGACAGGAGGAGAAGGGGACGACAGAGGATGAGATGGCTGGATGGCATCACCGACTAGATGGACTTGAGTTTGAGTGAACTCTGGGAGTTGGTGATGGACAGGGAGGCCTGGCGTGCTGTGATTCATTGGGTCGCAAAGAATCGGACACGACTGAATGACTGAACTGAACTGAATGTATAACTATGCTTTCTACAGCTAAAAGTAGAAACCTTAGAAACAGAGTAATAAACTTTTAATTTGATGCATATTCCACTTTGCAATTCTACATTACTAAATAGTTCAGTACTCTAAAGCAACATACAAATAAATAAAACATTCAGGTGAGATGAATTTTGCTATGATATTTTATTAACTCATGAAGAAAATAGTGATGGAGTCTTTCAAAGGCATGTAGTTAGTAAACTGTACCTAACATGTGTCTGTATTTGCTCACTCCAAAGCAAATAGGGTACTTTGAATAGGGTACTTGGATAGGGTACTTTCTTAAATATTTCTAGAGCTTCGTACAAGGTGTGCTACTACACAAATTGAGGTAAAACTTTTAACATTAAAGGAATTAGAATACCTATTTAAAATAATTGATCTTTGGAGGTTTTACTTTTCATTTGGTACTCACAGAACTAATGTAAAGTTATCTGAAGCTTCATAAATAACCTGTATTATCAGAAGGCATGGTTGAAACATAATTGATAAAAAGGAAGTTATAATGTTTACTGAGAGACCAATTTATAAAAGTATATAATGAGAGTCTGTATATTGTCATTATTAGTCTTATTTAGGAAGGAGAGTGCTCTAATAACGTAACATACTCATTATTAACAGCAACAACAAAAAGTCAAGTGTGTCCCTATAGAAACAAAGAATACTCTTAGTTACTAAAACTCAAAATTGTTAGGTTAACTCAAACAATTTTGCTCCAAATCTACCCTCACTAAATGACCTTCAGATTGTAATTTATGTACTCAAGTAGCAAAATTAAAAAATTTCACAATACATTTGCATAAGATACAATTAATGTACAAATTTTAAAATTTACTGTGTAGTTCATTAATCAAGGATTGTATACAATTTTTTTGTGTGTGGTGTGGTGACATGTTTTTGTAAGGCATTTCTTAAAAACTAATTTAAATAGCTTTTTAACTTACTAATATTGTATGTAAGTCATTTAAAATCTAGAGCTTCATTAAAATAGTTTTCTCCAGTATTAATAAGTAATCATACATTTATTACATTGAAATAATTTTTATGAGTCTGGAAATTATTAGCCATCATTAAAGTGTTTCAGCCATGGTCTAAATATGATCAATGCAAAGGCCATTTGCTTTTCTTTTAGAAAAGGGCAAAGGGAATAATCAGTTAGCTTGATTATATATGCTTTGCAGTTTTAATCTTCACTGTAAAATTATTAAGCATCATTCTATCTTATAATTTCAATTTTCCCAGTTTATAAAATATTTATTGATCATTTTCTCTATGTAAGACAAATATGAAATAAAACAAATAATGTCATAAAAGCCTAATAACATATAAATACAGGCATGTTAGTGGAAATAAAGAGAATAAATAAATGTATTCAGGGAAAATTTGTTGAAATGATGACAAAAAACTGTCTTAGTGAATATTCATATTTGGGAATTTAGTCACTGTGATTATAATTAAATGCAACTTTACAAAATTGTGAGTTACCTGCAAACTAATATAAATTTTTAAATAAATAGGTTTCTTGATTTAAAAATTAATAAAAGTACAACATTGGAATTTATCTAGCTAATGCAACTGGAACAACAGACTGGTTTCAAATAGGAAAAGGAGTACGTCAAGGCTGTTTATCGTCACCCTGCTTATTTAACTTAATGCAGAATACATCATGAGAAACGCTGAGCTAGAGGAAGCACAAGCTGGAATCAAGACTGCAGGGAGAAATATTAGATAACCTCAGATATGCAGATGACACCACCCTTGTGGCAGAAAGTAAAGAAGTACTAAAGAGTCTCTTGATGAAAGTGAAAGAGGAGACTGAAAAAGTTGGCTTAAACCTCAATGTTCAGAAAACTAAGATCATGGCATCTGGTCTCATCAATTCATGGCAAATAGATGTGGAAACAGTGGAAACAGTGACTGACTTTATATTTTGGGCTCCAAAATCACTGTGGATGGTGATTGCAGCCATGAAATTAAAAGATGCTTGCTCCTTGGAAGGAAAGTTATAACCAACCTAGATAGCATATTCAAAAGCAGAGACATTGCTTTGCCAACAAAAGTCCATCTAGTCAAGGCTATGGTTTTTCCAGTGTTCATGCATGGATGTGAGGTTTGGACTGTGAAGAAAGCTGAGCACTGAAAAATTGATGCTTTTGAAGTGTGGTGTTGGAGAAGACTCTTGAGAGTCCCTTGGACTGCAAGGAGATCCAACCAGTCCATCCTAAAGGAGATCAGTCCTGGGTGTTCATTGGAGGGACTGATGTTGAAGCTGAAACTCCAATACTTTGGCCACCTTATGCGAAGAGCTGACTCATTTGAAAAGACCCTGATGCTGGGAAAGATTGAGGGCAGGAAGAGAAGGGGACGACAGAGGATGAGATGGTTGGATGGCATCACTGACACAATGGACATGGGTTTGGGTGGACTCCAGGAGCTGGTGATGGACAGGGAGGCCTGGCGTTTTTGCGGTTCATGGGGTCACAAAGAGTCAGACACGACTGGGTGACTGAACTGAACTGAACTGAATGTGACTCTGTGATGACTTTCTCATATCAAAACCATTTATTGTCTTTGAAAATGTAATGCACAGTGAAATGAATATTGTTAATTAGGAGTCAAGGGCACTTAAGTCTTTTAAGTATCAATGTTTTTTAATTGTAGGGCTTAAATAAACAATTGAAATATTTTAAAATTAAAGGTATAATAACATATTATCTTTCATTTTTTATTTAGACATTTTAAGACCTCTGAAGCTATATTGTAACCATATAAATATATTCAAATTAAGTTTTGTGAACTGTTACACTATGGAATCCTAAAACTGAATAATATGAACCAAACTGAATAACTATTAAGGAAATGAAAATCAATAATTTAAAATTTTACAAAAGTTAGTTTACTTTAATTTTAAGCCATTTAAATATTTTTTGGCTCTCCAAAAATTTGGTTCTCCCTTTTAAACACATTAAAATATTTTTAGAGGAGGATTTCCAGTTTCTGATTCTACCCATAAAGAGCTTGAAAGTCACCACTCTGACCTAACAACAGATCAAATCTGAACAAATTGAGAAATCAACACCTCTTTTTAAACACGTAAGAAATGTGAGGACAAGGAACAGATCACTGCCCCCAAATTGGACACACAGACAGGAGGAAAAAGAGAATCACATAAACCTCTGTGGAACCAGGGCTGAAGCAGGAAACCTGAACTATATTTGATGAATTGTTAGAAAGAGAGAGAGAGAGAGTGTGTGTGTTAGTTGCTCAGTTGTTTCTGACTCTTTCCGACCCCATGGACTATAGCCCACCAGGCTCCTCTGTCTAAAGAATTCTCCAGGCAAGAATACTGGAGTGGGTTGCCATTCCCTTCTCCAGGGGATCTTCCCCATCAAGGGATTGAACCCAGGTCTCCCGCATTGCAGGTAGATTTTTTTTACTGTCTGACCCACCAAGGAAACCCGTATTAGAGGCTGCTGCTGCTGCTGCTAAGTTGCTTCAGTTGTGTCCAACTCTGTGCGACCCCATAGACGGCAGCCCACCAGGCTCCCCCATCCCTGGGATTCTCCAGGCAAGAACATTGGAGTGGGTTGCCATTTCTTTCTCCAATGCATGAAAATGAAAAGAGAAAGTGAAGTCACTCAGTCATGTCCAACTCCTAGCGACCCCATGGACTGCAGCCCACCAGGCTCCTCTGTCCATGGGATTTGCCAGGCAAGAGTACTGGAGTGGGTTGCCATTGCCTTCTCTGGTATTAGAGGCTAGATATGGACAAATACATGAAATGAAAATTCCAGGAGCAGCTCTCATTGCTTTTATGAGTTTTACCTACAGAGGCTTGACAAGGTGCTAATAGAAAATAACTGCGAAAAATTCCTTCCTGCTTTTAGAAAAGAGAGGGAGAAAGAAGCCACTTGGAAATACACCAGAGCATTCTGTGTTTAATAAAATCTTCCTTGAAAGAAACTGGTTATCTAAGACCTACAACTGCTAGAATTTTATCAGAGCCTGACTGACATGGTGAAGGAAAGTACCTAACCCCAGCCTACTCTTGCCATCCTATCATGTCTAAGGGAAGAGGAAAACTGTGAAATACTTGTAAAATTAACGGTCCAGCAGTAGAGTCTCCCTAAAAAACTGACACTAAACATAGTCAGAATGCTTTCCCTTCCGTCACATCTTACCCCACATTACAAAAGGCCTACTGTGGAAAAATAAGGCTGATTTCATCTGTACTTGTTAATTTGTCTTGATTAGTTGACAGAGCTGGCTAGCAATGATCTGGCCACTCTAATACATTTGGCTGTCACCTGCAGCTCTGAGTGCAATTACATGGTGAGTCTCTTTATATCCACAAGGCTTCTTCAGATGTTAGCGGCTGAATTCTAAGAGCGTGAGGAGATGAAAGTCAAAATTTGGAAGTGATTTTTCAGTTTCTGCTTAGATCACATTTGGTACCAAGGCAACTTCAAAAGACAGCTGAGAATCAAGAAGCTGAAAAGTCACAATGTAAAGAACAGTTATACAAAGCGGGATGAATAACTGAGGACATTTTGGGGTAACTGTGTTGTTGGTGTTTATTCAATTTTTAAATATCTCAGGCCACCACTGGGGTCAAGCTAGAACACGAAAGAGTCAATAAGTTAATACAAACATTTTAAAGACTTACCCAGTGAGTCAAATAATTTGTCCTTGAAATTTGCTCTACCATTCTGAGATTTCTTTCTTTTTATAGATTTTGTATACCTGCCTCTAACTTGGAACCTCTGTGCTTTCTTCAGTGTTGTGAAAGATTTTTTTTTTTAATAAAAATTATATTGTTTGTCAAGGAAATAAACTTTGTAAACTATTTCTTTAACATAGATGTTTTCCATTGTTTCAGAATAAAACTGACAAAATTGTGCTTGCTTAAATGCAAAATTACAGTTCACTTATCCCAAACAACTTTCACGAGAAAATTGAATTTCAGCTAATGGCAAATTGGTTCAAAGGAGAAAAAATATATTCATGAAGTAGGCACTGATTGATTGAAATTGAAAGCTCTACTTCTAAAATTGATTTAGACACGAAATGAAAATCTCTCAAATTATATACGAGAAGCATTTTTATGCCTAGTTATTTAGGAAGTGTTTCTGAAAAAGAAACTTATACTTTCATCAATTATGTTTAAACTAGAAAGATTGCATGCTCTTGGAAAGACAGAAGAAAGAAGGAAGTAGTAGATAATCAGAATTGAGGTTTTCAGAATAATGGGTGTGTCTCTAAGGAAAATTGATTGAAAACATAAGTTTTATAGACATTGGGGGTGTGGGATGGTTAAGTTTATGTGTCAACTTGACTAGGATATAACATTCAGATGTTTGGTCAAAAATTAGTTTAGATATTTCCATAAAGTTACGGAAATATCCAGAACTCTGGAAGACTCCGGTAGACTTGGTCGGGTTAACGTGAGAGCGGGTAGTGTTCGACTATTTTTTTCATCACAGCATTTCTGAACCTCTTCTCCCTTTTAGGGGGAGGGCAGGATCTTCTGCCCTCTGCCCATCCATCGTCTTCTACATTCCCCCTACAGCCACACACCCTCAAGGTGGCATTGAGCATACAGCCAGGGCCTTCTACTCCCCAAACTCATAACCTCCCGGTGGCAGGAGAGCAAGAGAGGGACAGACAGAAGGCAGGGCATGTCCAAAAGAAGAGTAAACAGCACACGTGAATCCGCTCCCTTCCCACCTCCAGGGGTGGGGGCCTTTGGCACCTCAATCCCCGAGTCCATACTCCTTCCTACCGGTACCTCCTCGCACCCATCGTCGCAACCTCGGTTGATGCGACAATCAGAGAAACACCGCTGCGGGGCGGGGGGACGCGGACGCACCGGGAGGTGGATGCATGGCGCCCGCGCAGACCGCGGGGAACCTGCTTAGGAAGCTGAGTACCAAACCAGCCTCATTTTCCTTTCCCGTTTTTTTTTTTTTTCCTGAACCCAAGACGTGCCATGCTCCCTGTTTCTTTCCATTTGTGTTTGTGGGGAGGGGTGTTCTGAGCGGGGTGGTAGATTTTCCTTTTTCCCCCCCTTCTTTTAAACTTCTTTTAATACTCAGAGGGATACGGGAAAGGTAAAGTGAGAAGCTCCACTTGGGTGTAACCAGGTGGCGGTAGGGTCTGCGCTAGGCAGGACTTTGTGTAAGCAATGGAGTGTATTCTTCCCTTCCTCCCTGCTGTGCTCCTTCCTGGGAACCATAACTCTTACCTTTAGCTGTAGTTGAGGCTCAAGTTAGGTTGGAAGGAAGCCACGGAACTTCTCTTTGGAAATCCTTCCTTTGCTAGTCTGCCTTCTGAAGTTTGGCTTCTGGTTTTCTCCCATTAGACACTCATCCTTTCCCAAAATCTTGAACCCTGAGGCTGTATGTTAACCAGGGCTTCCTGGTGGCTCAACGGTAAATAATCCACATGCAATGTGGAAGACCTGGGTTCAATCCCTGGGTTGGGAAGATTCCCCTGGAGAAGGAAGAGGCTACCCACTCCAGTATTCTTGCCTGGAAAATCCCCATGGACACAGGAGCTTGGCGGACTTTAGTCCATGGGGTAGCAAAGAGCTGGACACGACTGAGAGACTAAGCACAGCACACAGCAGGTAAAGTTTTTATTTTGGGTATGATTAACATTTAAATCAGTAGACTGAGTAAAGCAGATTGACTGCCATCATAGAGATGAGTCTCATCCACAGTTGAAGGCCTTAAGAGAAAAATTGAGGTGCTCTGGGGGAGAAAGAATTCTGCCTGCACACTGCCTTCAGACTAAAGACTATATAGTGTTAACTTTTCTCTGGGTCTCATTTAGGATTTGGCAGCCCTCAACATCAGTGAATCTATTCCTTAAGATAAATCTCTCTCACAACCTACATACATCTTACTGGTCTTTTTCTCCAGAGAACTTTGGCTGATGCATAAAGTTCAGAAAGAATAATACATTTTCCCCATTAATGTAATATTTCCAGAATCTAAGGGTCAACATATTCTAGAAGCAATGCTAGTTAACATAAAGATTTGTTTAGTACACATTATTTATCATTGAATCTAGTAACCCTAAAATGCATAACTATTTAGTGTATACATGTTGCTTTTCATTCAATTTATAAATTAGCATTTGCTATTTATTCTGTGCCTAAAATAAACACCATGTATGGTTGTGCATGTTGTTGACTATACAACTATACAAAAGGTCCACCTGAAAGGCAAATGAGAACCAAATTAAATCTCTTCTCCCCAATGTAAAGTGGATATTTTGGCAACAATATGCATCAGCCTAAAGAAAGTCTTTCTTCCAGTTGGTGAAAAGAAACTTCTATTTGCTAGGCTGTGATACCATGGCTTTTGCCCTACCTAGAGTAAATTCTTTTGCTGAATTTCACAGAAATTCTGTGTACACTAGGAACAGTCTTACTACTTGTGAGATTCAGATTCCATTTGTTTACATACATTGTATGATGATAAAGCTATTTTAATGATTCAGTGCAAAAACAGTACATGTGTTTCACTCTAGCTAGGCTTGTATTTTGTGTTACCCAAATGAATGAATATAGGCCCAAATAATAACTTCTCTTTTAGTTAAAATAGTGATTTGCATGTTTCCAGAAGATATATGGGATATCAGATCAGTTCAGTTCAGTTGCTCAGTCGTGTCCGACGACTCTTTGCGACCTCATGAATTGCAGCATGCCAGGCCTCCCTGTCCATCACCAACTCCCAGAGTTCACCCAAACCCATGTGCATCGAGTTGGTGATGCCATCCAGCCATCTCATCCTCTGTTGTCCCCTTCTCTGCCCCCAATGCCTCCCAGCATCAGGTTCTTTTCCAATGAGTCAACTCTTCACATGAGGTAGCCAAAGTATTGGAATTTCAGCTTCAGCATCAGTCCTTCCAAGGATTGACTGGTTGGATCTCCTTGCATTCCAAGGGACTCTCAAGAGTCTTCTCCAACACCACAGTTCAAAAGCAGCAATTCTTTGGCGCTCAGCTTTCTTCACAGTCCAACTCTCACATCTATACAAGACCACTGGAAAAACCATAGCCTTGACTAGATGGACCTTTGTTGGCAAAGTAATGTCTCTGCTTTTCAATATGCTATCTAGGTTGGTCATAACTTTCCTTCCAAGGAGTAAGCGTCTTTTAATTTCATGGCTGCAGTCACCATCTGCAGTGATTTGGGAGCCCCCCAAAATAAAGTCTGACACTGTTTCCACTGTTTCCCCATCTATTTGCCATGAAGTGATGGGACCAGATGCCATGATCTTAGTTTTCTGAATGTTGAGCTTTAAGCCAACTTTTTCACTCTCCTCTTTCACTTTCATCAAGAGGCTTTTGAGTTCCTCTTCACTTTCTGCCATAAGGGTGGTGTCATCTGCATATCTGAGGTGATTGATATTTCTCCTGGCAATCTTGATTCCAACTTGTGCTTCCTCCAGCCCAGCTTTTCTCATGATGTACTCTGCTGCTGCTGCTACTGCTAAGTCACATCAGTCGTGTCCAACTCTGTGCGACCCCATAGACGGCAGCCCACCAGGCTCGCCCGTCCCTGGGATTCTCCAGGCAAGAACACTGGAGTGGGTTGCCATTTCCTTCTCCAATACATGAAAGTGAAAGGGAAAGTGAAGTCACTCAGTTGTGTCTGACTCTTAGCGACCCCATGGACTGCAGCCCACCAGGCTCCTCCGTCCATGGGATTTTCCAAGCAAGAGTACTGGAGTGAGGTGCCATTGCATCTGACTAGTACTCCTCAAAACTGTCAAGGCTATTGAAAACAAGACAAATCAGAAAAACTGTCACAGCTAAGAGGAGGCTAATGAGATGTGGCATATTAGTTAAATAAGCCAGGTAAAAATAAACCTTGTTATTTTAACAGTAAACAATAAAAAAAGCCTTGACGTACTCTTTTTCCTATTTGGAACCAGTCTGTTGTTCCATGTCCAGTTCTAACTGTTGCTTCCTGACCTGCATATAGGTTTCTCAAGAGGCAGGTCAGGTGGTCTGGTATTCTCATCTCTTTCAGAATTTTCCACAGTTTATTGTGATCCACACAGTCAAAGGTTTTGGCTTAGTCAATAAAGCAGAAATAGATGTTTCTCTGGAACTCTCTTGCTTTTTTGATGATGCAGCTAATGTTGGCAATTTGATCTCTGGTTCCTCTGCCTTTTCTAAACCCAGCTTGAACATCTGGAAGTTCATGGTTCACATACTGCTGAAGCCTGGCTTGGAGAATTTTGAGCATTACTTTACTAGCATGTGAGATGAGTGCAATTGTGTGGTAGTTTGAGCATTCTTTGGCGTTGCCTTTCTTAGGGATTGGAATGAAAACTGACCTTTTCCAGTCCTGGGGCCACTGCTGAGTTTTCCAAATTTGCTGGCATATTTAGTGCAGCACTTTCACAGCATCATCTTCCAGGATTTGAAACAGCTCAACTGGACTTCCATCACCTCCACTAGCTTTCTTTATAGTGATGCTTTCTAAGGCCCACTTGACTTCACATTCCAGGATGTCTGGCTCTAGGTGAGTGCACACCATTGTGATTATCTGGGTCTTGAAGATCTTTTTTGTACAGTTCTTCCGTGTATTCTTGCCACCTCTTCTTGATATCTTCTGCTTCTGTTAGGTCTCTAGCATTTATGTCCTTTATTGAGGTCATCTTTGCATGAAATGTTCCCTTGGTATCTCTAATTATCTTGAAGAGATCTCTAGTCTTTCCCATTTTGTTTTTTTCCTCTATTTCTTTGCATTGATCACTGAGGAAGGCTTTCTTATCTCTCCTTGCTGTTCTTTGGAACTCTGCATTCAAATGGGTATATCTTTCCTTTTCTCCTTTGCTTTTCGCTTTCCTTCTTTTCACAGCTATTTGTAAGGCCTCTTCAGACAGCCATTTTGCTTTTTTGCATTTCTTTTTCTTGGGGATGGTCTTGCTCTCTGTCTCCTGTACAGGGTCAGGAACCTCCGTCGATAATTCATCAGCACTCTGTCTATCAGATCTAGTCCCTTAAATCTATTTCTCACTTCCACTGTATAATTTTAAGGGATTTGATTTAGATCATACCTGAATGGTCTAGTGGTTTTCCCTACTTCTTCAATTTAAGTCTGAATTTGGCAATAAGAGTTCATGATGTGAGCCACAGTCAGCTCCCGGTCTTATTTAGGCTGACTGTATAGAGCTTCTCCACCTTTGGCTGCAAAGAATATAATCAGTCTGATTTCGGTGTTGACCATCTGGTGATGTCCATGTGTAGAGTCTTCTCCTGTGTTGTTGGAAGAGGGTGTTTGCTATGACCAGCGCGTTCTCTTGGCAAAACACTATTAGCCTTTGCCCTGCTTCATTCTGTACTCCAAGGCCAAATTTGCCTGTTACTCCAGGTGTTTCTTGACTTCCTACTTTTGCATTCCAGTCCCCTATAATGAAAAGGACATCTTTTTTGGGTGTTAGTTCTAAAAGGTCTTTTTAGGTCTTCATAGAACCGTTCAACTTCAACCTCTTCAGCATTACTGGTTGGGGCATAGGCTTGGATCACTGTGATATTGAATGGTTTGCCTTGGAAATGAACAGAGATCATTCTGTTGTTTTTGAGATTGCATCCAAGTACTGCATTTTGAACTCTCTTGTTGACCGTGATTGGCTACTCCATTTCTTCTAAGGGATTCCTGCCCACAGTAGTAGATATAATGGTCATCTGAGTTAAATTCACCTGTTCCAGTCCATTTTAGTTCGTTTATTCCTAGAATGTAGACATTTACTCTTGCCATCTCCTGTTTGACCACTTCCAATTTGCCTTGATTCATGGACTTAATATTCCAAGTTCCTATGCAATATTGCTCTTTACAGCATGTCTAAATTAAAATCTAATTCTTTTTAAATAAAGCTTTCTGTAGAATTAATAGAAATTGATTTGTTTGAATAAAACAAATAGCATAGCTGTTAAAAGTGAGGCTATTATCTCATCTCAGTTGATTAACATTGGTATTTTTAATTTAAAGCTGAAAAATAAAATTTAGTGTAGTATGTTCAATGCTCTCAATTTTTTAACTTAAACTATCCTTTTTCTTTTTAATATTCTGGGTTTGTTTTATGGATCTTTTTGTTTGTTTGTTTGCATGCATGCTCAGTGATATCCAACTCTTTGCAACCCAGTGGACTACAGCCCACCAGGCTCCTCTTTCCATGGGATTTCCCAGGTAAGAACACTGCAGTGGGTTGCCATTTCCTCCTCCAGAGGATCTTTCTGACCAGGGACTGAACCTGCATCTCTTGAGTCTCCTGCACTGGCAGGGGGAGTCTTTACCACTTGTACCACCTGGGAAGCCCCATTATGTAAAGCCAAATGTCTGATCAGTCAGACATAAGTTCGCTGTTTAGGAGTGATAGGACTTAAACACATAGTACTTAAATGCCTCTTTAACTTACTTTCCTATGGTTTCATAATCGCTACTCTGGTATTTCGATAAACATACTCAAAAGTGAATACTTATATATTCTTATCACTTTGCTCATCTTCTTTTATTCCTTCTGTTAGAAATATTAACAGTGTTGACCCAATTACAAACAATTTTCTTCTCTCTATAGCCCAAACTCATTTGTTCATGTGTGGATCTTTGTTAGTCACTAAGTTGTGTCCAACTCTTTGTGACCCCATGGACTGTAGCCCAGTAGGCTCTTCTGTCCATGGAATTCTTCAGGCAAGAATACTGGAGTGGGTAGCCATTACTTTCTCCAGGGGATCTTTGTTCATAGTTCCCTTCAATTCTACCCCCTATATCCTTCCTTCATTTTCCTCCAGCTACTCAATTCTATTGCCACTTAATTTTCATGAGAATTGTTGGAATACTTTCTGCTGTCTAGCACTAATACAGTAATACTTTAGTAAGCAACAGTCAAACAATAAATATGTGTGTGTGTGTGTTGTGTGTGTGCACGCACGCACATGCACAGCCATATGTTTGTATGAAGACAAGTCGTGTTGTGGAATGTTATAGCCAATCTGTTAGAATTTGGTGCCTCAAGGGATAGGAGTCGAAGAAGCAATAAAATTTTGCTTCATAAATATTGTGATATTTCAATGTTAAGTGAGAAAATCATACTTTGAAGATGACCTATTCACTAGCTTTTTCGTGACACTTTTTTGTTCTGTATCAAAACCACAGTAGGGTACCAATTTCTTAAAAACTGTCTGTATGGCAAGGTTAGGAGATAATTGTCAGTTGAAAGCCAGGCAAATTCAATTTTCGATCGAGCTTTATTTCTCAGGACAAAAGCACATCTTGCTGAACTATGTAGGCTGGATTTAATTTAGAAGAATAAGTGAACAATTGAGGGTTATTATGCAATGATTATGTAAAGGTAATTATGCAAAAACATGTTAATACATAGAGATATAGCTATTTTTATGTGTATATATATGTATATATAGGTATGTAATATTTGCATATTTCATGTAAATTGGTTTCTACACATTTAAAATAAAACAACACTTATGAATGCTGTCTATGCCTCTAATTTAAAAAAAAATTTCATAATTTTCTTTCAGTTTCACCTAAATTTCTAAAAGAATGGTTATTTTGTAATTATCAAACTATGATATACCACTTGATACTATTATCAAGTAAATATTATTCTGTCTGTTCAGTCACTCAGTCATGTCTGACTCTTTGCAACCCCATAAACTGTAGCATGCTAGGCCTCCCTGTCCATCACCAACTCCCGGACTCCACCCAAACCCATGTTCATTGAGTCAGTGATGCCATCCAACCATCTCATCCTCTGTCATCCTCTTCTCCTGCCCTCAATCTTTCCCAGCATCAGGGTCATTTCAAATGAGTCAACTCTTTGCATCATGTAGCCAAAGTATTGGAGTTTCACTTTAAGCATCAGTCCTTCCAATGAACACCCAGGACTGATCTCCTTTAGGATGGACTGCTTGGATCTCCTTGCAGTCCAAGAGACTCTCAGCAGTCTTCTCCAACACCGCAGTTCAAAAGCATCAATTCTTTGGCACTTAGCTTTCTTTATAGTCCAACTCTCACATCCATACATGACCACTGGAAAAACCATAACCTTGACTAAACGGACCTTTGTTGACAATGTCTCTGCTTTTTAATATGCTGTCTGGGTTGGTCATAACTTTCCTTCCAAGTAGTAAGCATCTTTTAATTTCATGGCTGCAATACCATCTGCAGTGATTTTGGAGCCCAGAAAAATAAAGTCTGACACTGTTTCCACTGTTTTCCCATCTATTTGCCATGAAGTGATGGGACTAGATGCCATGATCTTAGTTTTCTAAAGGTTGAACTTTAAGCCAACTTTTTCACTCTCCTCTTTCACTTTCAACAAGAGTTTCTTTATTTCTTCTTCACTTTCTGCAGTAAGGGTGGTGTCATCTGTATATCTGAAGTTATTGATATTTCTCCCCGCAATCTTGATTCCAGCTTGTGCTTCCTCCAGCCCAGCATTTCTCATGATGTACTGTGCATATAAGTTAAATAAGCAGGGTGATGATAAACAGCCTTGATGTACTTTTCCTATTTGGAACCAGTCTGTTGTTCCATGTCCAGTTCTAACTGTTGCTTCCTGACCTGCATATAGGTTTCTCAAGAGGCAGGTCAGGTGGTCTGGCATTCCCATCTCTTTCAGAATTTTCCACAGTTTATTGTGATCCACACGGTTAAAGGATTTGGCATAGTCAATAAAGCAGAAATAGATGTTTTTCTGGAACTCTCTTGCTTTTTCGATGATCCAGTGGATGCTGGCAATTTGATCTCTGGTTCCTCTGCCTTTTCTAAAACCAGCTTGAACATCTGGAAGTTCATGGTTCACGTGTTGCTGAAGCCTGGCTTGGAGCATTTTGAGCATTACTTTACTAGTATGTGAGATGAGTGCAATTGTGCAGTAGTTTGAGCATTCTTTGGCCTTGCCTTTCTTAGGGATTGGAATGAAAACTGACCTTTTCCAGTCCTGTGGCCACTGCTGAGTTTTCCAAATTTGCTGGCATATTGAGTGCAGCAATTTTACAGCACCATCTTTCAGGATTTGAAATAGCTCAAATGAACTTCCATCACCTCCACTAGCTTTCTTCATAGTGATGCTTTCTAAGGCCCACTTGACTCCACCTTCCAGGATGTCTGGCTCTAGGTGAGTGCACACCATCTTGAATATCTGGGTCATGAAGATCTTTTTTGTATAGTTCTTCTGTGTATTCTTGCCACCTCTTCTTGATATCTTCTGCTTCTGTTAGGTCTCTAGCATTTATGTCCTTCATTGAGGCCATCTTTGCATGAAATGTTCCCTTGGTATATCTAATTTTCTTGAAGAGATCTCTAGTCTTTCCCATTTTGTTTTTGTTTTTTTTTCCCTCTATTTCTTTGCATTGATTGCTGAGGAAGGCTTTCTTATCTCTCCTTGCTGTTCTTTGGAAGTCTGCATTCAAATGGGTATATCTTTCCTTTTCTCCTTTGCTTTTTGCTTCCCTTCTTTTCACAGCTATTTGTAAGGCCTCTTCAGACAGCCATTTTGCTTTTTTGCATTTCTTTTTCCTGGGGAAGTGTTGGGGGCCAGAGTGAGGTACTCCGCCCATGGCAAAGGTCATGAGGAAGGAGGCTCGACATACGCAAAGGCGGGATCGAGCCTCAGGAGTCCCCCTGGAAATCCTCAAGCGTCTACCCCCATAACCAGAGCCTGCCTACTTTACTATTTTGTGCTCTTACCTACATCTCTGACTTTACGGGGGGCTGTCCCCCACCACCTCTTTCAGAGAAGGAGTTAACCTAGAGCTCCAGTTAATAATAATTCCTGGGCGTGATAAGAGTGTTTTAACCTACAAACTCCTCTGAAGGTTCTCTAGCCTGCCTGACAGGCTTGTCCGGCCACATGTGATTGCTCACAGCCTCCCAACCGTGAGAGGCACGAGATGCTTTAAACCTTCTAAAAACAGGTTCCTTAGAAAAGTTAGAAAATTATTAGTATAAATATAATGGGCTGATTAGAAATTGTATTGGTTAAGGGTTTTTCATTTGTTGAGCCAATGTTTGTTGCTAAGTCTCCACATCCCCTGCCCTTACACACATTAATGAATATATAGAAGAAATAAGTATTAACCTTTGATATTAATCACGTTAGACCTTAGGCTAAGTAAATTCTTTCCTTAACTAAAACCCATTACACCCTCACCCTATAGGAATGTAACTTTATTTGGGTGGTGTCTGTTTTAAGAATAATCACCCCTGGAGAAATAAGTGTCCTGGTTGGCTGACCGCTGTCACAAGGAGAGGGTCGTAAATTGTCAGCAGGCCCCCCTGGCCAGAAGATGATGTAACACCCCTAAGACCTCTGTATACATTTGTATGAAGCACCTGACTTTGATAAAAGTCAGGACTGCTGACCCCGCGTGACTTTTGCATAACATCTCAGTGTATAAAAGTAGACCATGGAAAATAAAGAATTGGGATCAGTTTCTCGAAATACTGGTCTCCCCATGTCACTCTCTCTCTCACTCTGGTTGAGTCTCCATCTGGAGCGCGGAACCCGCCATGCTTACTAATTATGCCTGGGCTTCTAAGATCCGACCGGGGAGGCCTCAGTGTCTCCCTTCGGGAGAACGGAAGGACGCCTGCGGCCTACGTAAGTGGTGCAAACTTCTTGTCTTGAAGTTTTATTGGTCTCCCGCGTAAACCAAGCTACTCAGCCTCTTTTCTCCATTGAATTTTCCTACTGAGCTATCCTCATCCTATTACTCTTTATATCTTTGATAAAATATTTAAATAAATAGGTTGCCGACCCCGTCCCCGCTTCGAATACCCTGGATCAGCTGGGGCAGGACCCCGGCAGGGAAGGTCTTGCTCTCTGTCTCCTGTACAATGTCAGGAACCTCAGTCGATAGTTCATCAGGCACTCTGTCTGTTAGATCTAGTCCCTTAAATCTCTTTCTCACTTCCTTTGTATAGTGGAAGAATTTTAGATTACACATATTGGAGGGAACGGGGTAAGGTGACTTCCTCGACATGAATGTATTGAGAATATACCACGTAGATTCAATTTATTAAATCAGATCTATGTGGTATACTTTCAGTATATTCATGCACATTTCATTTGTTCAGAATTAAATCGCGTTTCCTAGTCTAACCTAAATTGTTGAAGATAAAGTAATAAAGTGTGTATATGTTTTTGCACATGAATATGCATATATTTGTGAGTATTGTTAAAAGAATTGCTCCAAATTCTTGTTAGTATTCTTTTTATTTTACTCTGTAGAATATTTAGCAGTGATTTATCAGTCTCACAGGTTTCATTGAATCACCTGTGGCCTTAATAACACTTTCCAACTAACTAGAACACAATTTCTTAAGAAATCAGTTTGAGGAGAGTTACCACAAATCATGAAATCATAGAGTTTTGCCAACTTAAGAGAAGTCTCTAGTTTATTAGATAGAAAAAATAATATCAATATGAAATGTTGCAGGGTATCAAGTGTCTTTCAATTTCAAACCCCAAGGAATGCTTTTATAGTTAGAAAATAATCAGATTTGATGTCTATTATCCAACTGTGCCAATGCAAAAAATCGTTGACATCTTGAGCACTGACTAGGGCTCAACATCAGCAGAATAAAATTTTATTGACTCTAGTCAAAACACTTATTGACTCTAGTTTTCCCTCTGTGGCTCAAATGTAGCTCTGGAAACAACCACTGAGTTCATTTAGCACAATTTTCCTGCTTTGCAGATGGGGAAACAGAGTCAGCAAGCGTAATTGTCAAAAATGATGACATTAAGTCATGTCACATCACAGAATAGAAGGCAGGTTTCCAGATCTTCAGGTCAGCGCTCTCTTTACATTGCCTTTGTCTTCTGTTTCTCAGTTATGTTGTGACAGTAACACTTGAATTTCAGAGTAAGAAGGTGAATGGGAAGATGATGCCATAAATGGGAAGAACAAGAACATCCTCTATATACTGCCTACCACAAATCTAGAAAGGCTTAAACCTTATCTTTGGACACCTTCTAACTGACAGAAGCTGATCTTGGACCTGGACAAGGTTGGCTTTTGTCTCCTTCCTCCTGTCAATCTCCAACAATATAACTTGTCAGGAAGCATTTCACAGGAGGCTTCCTGTGTGCTGTTTTGGATCTGTCAGTAATCCTCTGTTCCTTATTAAGAGGAGAGGCAAGGCTCTCCCTGGGCTGAGAGATCCAGGCATTTCCTCTGTTAGTTTTTCTATATGGTGATAATTACCCTCTTCCTTCTTGTGAACCATATGGTAAAAGTGATTATTTACAACTCTCTTTCTTTAATATGGATCGCCTATGTTTTGTAAGTCTGGAATTTTAATCTTTATCTTTGCTGAAAATAACTACAGTATATATGCCCACACCATGTTGATTAAAACATCTTTGCTCCATCAGAGCTTTGGTCCCCGTGTCTTGCTTTCTTTCACTCTCTCTCTCTTTCTCTCTCAGGCTGATCCCCTGGAGTGCAGAGGCTCTCTGAGTTCACTTTCCTGCCCGGGCTTCTAAGACCCTCTCAAGAAGGCGCTCTGCACCTTCACCCCATTGAGAGGGCGCCTGAGGCCTCCATGAACAGAGCAAGCCCCATATCAGGGACTTTATTAGCTTTCTGCATAAACCAAGGAATATAAGCCTCTTTCTCTCCTTTACTTTCTTATCGTTGACTCCGGACCACAGGTTCCGGTCCAATAACTAACTCTAGACATTCACTTATTCAGTCACTATTGTGTCCAACTCTTTGTGACTCCATGGACTGCAGCATGCCGGGCACCTCTGTCCTCTACTGTCTCCCAGAGTTTACTCCAATTCATGTCCATTGAGTCGGTGATGCTTTCTAACAATCTCTAGGTGACTAGACCTTCAGTAGGTGACTGCTTTCCCTTAGAGAGTTGATGTGATCTTCCAACTTCAGTTTCTTAGAACATATTCTAAGACATAGCCTGACTGATAGTAAATTTCATGGATTTGTTGAAGTTATCAAGTAATGTTAAATATTTTTTTGCACTCTTCATTTTATAAGTTGGTTGTTTTGCAGCTTTTTTTTTTTTTTTTTTTTAACATCAAGAATATGACAGAGATTGCTAGCTGTCCACCAAAAAGTCATGTTCCTCCTTCCATATGGATAGCTCTTTTTGGGAAATGGCTACCTTCCAAGAACTTCATACCCTAGCTCTCTCAAACTGGGTTTGAGCGTGTGACTTACAGTCAATGGAATGAAGGTTAAAAGTGATATACATTGACTGCCAGTCCTGTTTCATAGAAAGTTCTCCTCATTCCTGTTTTCTTTCCCCTTCAGGTTGCCTGTCATGGAGATGTTCTCAGGGCGACCTTTCAACCCTCAAGTAGGAGATCACACAGACTCACAATCTATGTCTTATTGCATGAGGGAGTAACCCAATCTACCCCCAACTCCATCCCACAGATCCGCTTACCAGTCAGTACTATTTATTCCATGCTTCCCAGGTAGCCCTAGTGGTAAAGAAACCCCCTGCCAGTGTGGGAGACCTGCGTTCAATCCCTAGGTGGGGAAGATCCCCTGGAGGAGGGCATGGAAACCCACTTCAGTATTCTTGCCTGGAGAATCCCAAGGACAGAGGTGGGCTACCTCTGTCCATAAGGTCACAGAGTTGAACACAACCGAAGTGACTAAGCAGGTATGCACTATTTATTCCATGATCAGGAAATAAATTTATACTGTGTTTGGGCCAAGATATGCTATGAGGTTCCTTTGTTACAACAGTTAAGCTACCTGAACAAATGCAAAGTAAAATTCAAGGCAGCTAGAGGTGCTTAGTATCCAAATCTTGTTTTTAAGGATAAAATTTAATTATTCTTGCAACATATATCATTCATGGTTACAAATATTTATAGGTACAAGCTACTATGTTCTATATTTGTGATCACTTTACAACTTCTTAGAAATGCTGCACATTTATTGTACCCCCACAATTATAACAGTAGAAAATAGAAAAAGCCCTAGAAGTTAATCAACCAAGAAATTAAGTGCTAAAATATGCAATAAATTATGAAAAGCTAATAAAACTGTAGACTCATAAGTCTTTCCCTGACTTTTACTAGAATGTTTATACAGTGAGCTGGGCTTCTTCTGTAATAATAATTTTGCCTACATTTTCCTCTCAACAATGCTTTGTGCTTTGCTCCTAACACAACATATATTTGAAAAATGCTGACTGGATAAGTCAATGAGTGTAGAAATTAAATTAAAACTAAAGCTAAATTTATTGTAGCAATGGATTGGTTTAGTAGAATAATATTCTCTGAGCAAACTTATTTCATCACAAAATAAAAATTAAATTTCTATAAGCACATAATACATTTTTAAGTAAAACATTTTAAATATGGTTATTATCCCTTTTAAAGTTCAATGCAAATTGTACATCTTACTCATTGTTATAAAAAATCCTGAATTCGTTGGTGGTCCAGTGGTTAGGACTCTGCACTGCCACTGCAGGAGGCCTGGGTTCCATCCTTGGTTGAAGAACTAAAATGCCACATGGTATGGCCAAAAAGAGAAAAAAGAAATAAAAAATAAATTGAAATATTACGTATTTTCTAAGATGAAACATGGAATGTCTGATCTGTACAGAAATATCTAAATGAAATAAATTTGAATGTAATTATAATAAGTACTTTTTATCATTTATTGAATTTTTGAATTTCTATTTTATCCATGCATGCTTAAAATTTATTTTCATGCTAAACATACCTGTTATATAGATATGAATGTCTTTGTGTAAAAAACACACTTAGAAAAAAAGAGTTAAGTTTTTGGTCTGGTTTCTAGCTGCTCATCTATTGATTTATGATCTGTTTTGTGAAGGATAAAATTAAAACAAATTTGCAGAAAATTTGGAAAATGTTTGGTTAGGAAAAATACCTAAGGGATAATTACTTTTTAAATAAAAACTTATAAAATGCCAGATGCATTAGAGTACTAAGTGTAAAAATTAAAACTAGAAAGCTTCTAGAAAAATCATAAGGGATTAATTTTATAATTTTGAGATGGAAGACCTTTCAAATCCAGGCCTGGCACTGAATAATATGGTGCCTTATTCATCTTTTGTGAACAATTAAAGAAGATGCAAAAAACTTATAATCACAATAATATTTAAAACATAATATTTAATATGTGAAAGTAATTTAAAAGTCAAAACAAATACAAAAATTCACAATGAATTAAATACTAAATTTTCACTAAAGGTAAGATTGTTATTGATTTTTAAATCAAAGCCATAAGTCATAAAGAAACAATGAAAATGATAACATAAAAAGTGATGAACTGAGATAATGAACTACCCATATAAAAGTTTCTGTGAAAATTTTCAAAAAAAAAGAATATATTGGGAATAAATTAATTGTAACACATCTTAGAAATGAAGTCAATATGAGAAATTGACAACCAATATGAAAATCTCAAGAAAAAAGACTCATGTGTTCAATTAGTATACAAAGATGTTTAGCTTCACATGTAACTAAGGAAAACCACATCAGATCAGTAAGATATAATTTATTACACAATTAGATAAATTATTTATCTCTTATAATTAATATTATATAACTAATAAATTTTAGAAAATAAACATATATATGCACATATATGTCTTGATATCTTAAAATATAGACCTACAAATCATGTAAAACTTCTACAAAGAGGCAAAGTGCATAACTAGGAAATTTGAGTGGACAAAAAGAAATTTTTAAAAGTTTAATCTTTTCAGAAATCCAAGAATGCAAATTGTCACCATAATGAGAAACTAATCTTATTATCTAGATCGAAAAGAACAAAAATTAATGATGGTCATTGTTGGTAAGCTCCAATTTAAGCAAGGTTTGAGATACTTCCGTTTAGTGTGTAGTAATTTTAATTCTGGAACTTCCCCCCCCCCCCCAAAAAAGGCTAAAAGTCACAATGTAAAAGAAAATTATTATTACTACATAAACTATACTTATGAACACTGTGAAATAGCTAAAGGGGTATTAGTCAAATAAAAATTTAGATCTATATAATTAGACATTATATTATACTTATATTATCAATTTAAAAAGATGTTTGCAAGGTAATGTTATCTGAAAACTCAAGTTACAAAATAGGGTACACATTATGATCTAGTGTGTATTTAAACCTTATGTGAATATGAGTGTGTATTCATTTGTTTCCAGAAAATCTCAGCAAAGTATTTACTAAAATGTTATTATGGTGTTTTCATCTCCATGGATTAAAGGTGATTTTTCCCTTTCTTGGTCATATCTTTTCATATTGCCTGTAAGATTAGTTTTGTAATTCAACAAAATTAAATTAATTAACATGTAATTTAGGAATACAAAAGAAATATCTATCAAAACACTCTTTAGAAGTAAAGCTGTTCTTGAAAAGTAAGTAATTTTATAAAAGTTTAGTGACACTTTATATGCACTTCAAGAAATAACAGCAGAAGAATATCCTTTCAGCTTAAACTTTGATCATTTAGCCTGATTTCATTTTCTGTATGCATAGCTTCCCTGGAGTAGGAATTTCTCCAATATGCTCTTTTTGCATTGAAGAAGCTAAATTTATAATGTATCAACAATATATTGTCAGGAAGAAGTAGCATTAACTTCTATCCTTGGGATAAATGTAAATATGACATATTTTGTTAAAAAAAAAAAGATAATGTGGTCAAGTAAGCAACATTATCTGAATATCCCAAGTGAACAGGCATATCAGTGAAATCCAGTGTCTAGATAATAAGGCCACACAAAGAAGTTCTATTTGCTTTCACAGGGAATGTCTGGAAAACTAAGTGTTGTGGGGATGTGAAAATACAATCAGATGTTCTCCCACAAAGCAAATTTCATAATAGTGCCAAAAATGCTTATTTTGAAGAAAAAGAAATGCTGGCACATTGAGAAGACAACTCAGCCAACTTGAATTATAATGTTTTCAAATTACTGTTGCTGTTGGCATTATTGTTTGTTTATTGCTGTTATTTTAAATATGTAGTGGATCCACATGATGAAAATAAGTTTGCAAAATGATAAACAACTGCCCTCTCATGATACCCTCAAAGAGTCTAGTTCCCTGGCTTAAAGGCAGAACACTCCAAGAGACCCATGCTCTGACCGAGTGAGGGGAGGGGGACTGTCTCATAATTTATTACATAAACTTTATTTGATGTTTATACATTTGAGGTTAATAATCTCAGTTGGCACATTCTTTTTATTAATTAATTAATTTATTTTAATTGAAGGCTAATTGCTAAATAACATTGTGGTGGTTTTTGCCATACATCGACGTGAATCAGCCATGGGCATACGTGTGTCCCACCATCCTGAACCCCCCTCCCACCTCCCTCCCCACCGGATCCCTTTGGGTTGTCCCAGACCACCAGCTCTGAGTGCCCCGCTTCATGCAGCGAACTTGCACTGCTCATCTACTTTACCTGTGGTAAAGAACATGCTTCAGTACTCTTCTCTCATGTCATCCTACCCTCACTTTCCTCACATAGTCCAAAAGTCTGTTCTTTACGTCTGTGTCTCTTTTGCTGTCTTGCATATAGGGTCATTGTCACCGTCTTTCTAAATCCCATATATATACATTAATATACTGTATTGGTGTTTCTCTTTCTGGCTTACTTCACTCTGTATAATAGGCTCCAGTTTCATCCACCTCATTAGAACTGACTCAAATGCATTCTTTTTTATAGCTGAGTAATAGTCCATTGTGTATATGTACCACAACTTCCTTATCCATTCTTATCATTTTCTTAAAACGTTATGAGCATAGAAAATTCATTTTTAAACTGAGTCCCTAATTATTATTTCCTAAAATTGATTTAATGGATAAATACATGGATTATGTTAAAAACAGAATTTTTTATTATTATTACTATTTTTAAAAATAGTACATTTCACTTAGCAAGTCTTCTTTGGTGTTGGGTATCATATTAGGTGTTTTATTTTCACTCAGTTCTACTCAAGACTTTGCCATGTAGCTTTATTATCTTCTCCTTGTAGACAAGCACATTTGAACCACAGAATTATAGAATTAGTTCCATTACATTGTTAAGTTGTACTTGCAGAGGAGGGTGTGTGCATGTGTGCTGCTGCTGCTGCTGCTAAGTCACTTCAATCGTGTCCAACTCTGTGCGACCCCATAGACAGCAGCCCACCTGGCTTCTCCGTCCCTGGGATTCTCCAGGCAAGAACACCAGAGTGGGTTGCCATTTCCTTCTCCAATGCATGAAAGTGAAAAGTGAAAGTGAAGTCTCTCAGTCGTGTCCGACTCTCAGGGACCCCATGGACTGCAGCCTACCAGGTTCCTCCGTCCATGGGATTTTCCAGGCAAGAGTACTGGAATGGGGTGCCATTGCCTTCTCCATGCATGTGTGCTAAGTGGCTTCATTTGTGTCTGACTCTTTGTGACCCTATGGACTGTAGCCCACCAGACTCCTCTGTTCACAGGATTTTCCAGGCAAGAATCCTGGAGTGGGGTGCCATTTCTTTCTGCTACAGAGGAGGGCAGTATCTCACAATTCCATACTCTTTGATGCCAAATTGACAGTAATCAAACCCATACTATTAATTAACTATCTGCTAAGGATTGAATTTTCATGTTCTTCCAAAATTCATATTCTTAAACCTAACTGCAATGGAGTATTACTCAGACATAAAAAGGAATGCAGTTGGGTCATTTTTAAAGACATAGGTAGATTTAGAATCTGCCATACAGGGTGAAATCAGTCAGTCAGAAAGAGAAAAAAAATCATATATTAAGGCGTGTATGTGGAATATAGAAAAATAAATCAGATGAGCCTATTTGCAGGGCAGGAATAGAAATACAGCATAGGGAACAGAGGTGGATATAAGGGGGATGGGATGAATTGGTAGATTGGGACTGAGGTATGTACACTCCTATGTGTAAATAGATAACTAGTGAAAGCCTACTGTTTAGCTCACGCAGTTCAGCTTGGTGCTCTGTGATGACCTAGATGATGGGATGAGGGGTGGAAGAAAGGTCCAAGAGAGAGGAGTATATGTACATACAGCGGGTTCATTTTCTTGTGTAGAAGAAGCTAAAAACACAACATTGTAAAGCATTTTAAATACATCCACACACACACACCGCCCCCCCCCCCCCCCCGCCCTGCCCCACCGCCAAAAGACACCTAACTGCAAAGGGGAGATGGAACATTTGTTAGGTGATTAAATCATAAGAGTGGAGCCTTCATAAATAAGATTAGTGCCCTTATTTAAAAAAAGAAAAAAAGTGGGCTTCCTAGGTATCTCAGCGGTAAAGAATCCATCTGCCAATGCAGGAGACATGGGTTTAGTTCCTGGTCTGGGAAGGTCCTCCGGAGAAGTAAACAGCAACCCAATCCAGATACTTGCCTGGAGAATCTCATGGACAGAGGAGCCTGGCAGGCTATGGTCTGTGGGTTTGCAAAGAGTGAGCCATGACTTAGCGACTGAACCACAACAATAAAAGAGTAACTTCAGGCCTTTCCAACATCTGAGGTTACAGATACTAGGACTATGATCCAGAAAGTGGGGTCCCACCAGACACCAAATCTGCCCATGCCTTGATTTTGGACTTCCCAGTTTCCAGGACTCTGAGAAATAAGTTTGTATGGTTCATATTCTACCTGGTTTATGGTAGGTTGTTACAGCAGCCCAAATAGACTAAGATGCTATCATTCTAAAATAACAGACTATGAATAAAAACAGTAAGTCAAACTTTTGAAATGAAATAGAGATAGTTCAAGGATATTTTCATTTAAGTTATTAGTTTTGAATTGTGGTACAAACAGGTAATATGAGATCAACCCTCTTAAATTTTTGAGTGCAGAAGACAGAGTTGTTAACTAACAGCACAATGTTAATTTTAATGTGATCAAAAAACTTAGTTACCACATCCCTATAATTTGCTACATAAGCTCTTCTATTATGACATTTCAAACTATGAATTTTCAGTTGTAAGCAATGGTTCTCTCCTGAGGAAATATTATCATCTCTGCCTGCCACAGAGGGCCTTATAATTTGTACACTGTCATTTTCATCTCCTTTATCACACCATTTCTAACCATGCTCTATGTTCATTTTGTGCTTAGTGTTGAGATGTTTTACATATAATTTAAGCCCATCATGTTTGATAAGTACAAAAAGTCATGAGAGAGTTGAAGGTGCTAATAAGATCAGGTGTGCAGTTAAAATGAAACACGAACTCAAAGGAGTGAAAAAAAATATACATATTGGAAGTGGTCATCAGTTCAGTTCAGTTCAGTCACTCAGTCGTGTCCAACTCTTTGCGACCCCATGAATCACAGCACGCCAGGCCTCCCTGTCCATCACCAACTCCCGGAGTTCACTCAGACTCACGTCCATCGAATCAGTGATGCCATCCGGCCATCTCATCCTGTCTTCCCCTTCTCCTCCTGCCCCCAATCCCTCCCAGCATCACAGTCTTTTCCAATGAGTCAACTCTTTGCATGAGGTGGCCAAAGTACTGGAGTTCCAGCTTTAGCATCATTCCTTCCAAAGAACACCCAGGACTGATCTCCTTCAGAATGGACTGGTTGGATCTCCTTGCAGTCCAAGGGACTCTCAAGAGTCTTCTCCAATACCACAGTTCAAAAGCATCAATTCTTCGGTGCTCAGCTTTCTTCACAGTCCAACTCTCACATCCATATATGACCTCTGGAAAAACCATAGCCTTGACTAGACGGACTTTTGTTGGCAAAGTAATGTCTCTGCTTTTGAATATGCTATCTAGGTTGGTCATAACTTTCCTTCCAAGGAGTAAGCGTCTTTTAATTTCATGGCTGCAGTCACCATCTGCAGTGATTTTGGAGCTCCCCAAAATAAAGTCTGCCTCTGTTTCCACTGTTTCCCCATCTATTTGCCATAGGAAGAATTATTTTGGAGTAGGGACTTTTTCCAGAAAACAGAATAAATGACACAGCATTTCTGAGTATGAGTTTGTGTGTTTCCAGGATTACCACCAAAGTCAAAAACTTGTTTATAAAATGTTATTCTGAGGAAGTTCAAGAAGCTAAACAATATGTATGTTGAAAATGCTACTGTTGGAAAAGTCTGCTCAAGTGCATATGTTGTTTATGTTCAGAGTTCGATCCTGCAAATCAAAATAAGTGGCACAGCAGCAAGACATTAAATAGTTCTCTGGAATACTTAACGCAATCATAAGGTAAGAGTCTTAGCAGTCTCATTAGATCCTATAGGGCAGAACACATTGTTCTATTTGGAAAAGTTGAACAGTGTAACATATGTCTGTGAGTAGGGGCAGGGGGCGGGGGCACCAGGATACAGTTACTTGATTTGAAAGACCTGAAGGCAGATACATTTCTCTCTGGCCTAAAAGCAAAGTTTGGGCTGCCTTTAAAATTCAAGCTTTCTCAAATAAAGATATCCATCTATCTATTTATCCATCTCTATCATCTATCTACTTATCTTAAGTATAGATGTGTTGCTAAGCATACTTCATTTTTAAAAATGCTTAAAATTTAGATAGCATATTTTTCAACTTATGACAAAATAAATTAGGCAAAGTTTAAGACTACATCAACTGAATTAAAGTAAAGCAAATACATGGAATTAAAAGCAATTACAAAATAGCATAGAGAGAGTGCCAAGTACTTTATCTAAAGCAGCACTGTCCACTAGAAACACAATGCCAGCCAAAAATGTAAATCATATATGTAGTTCTTTTAATGTTGATGTTTGTCTGTGTGTTTAAAGTTAGTATATAGAAATACAATTGATTTTTTTGTGTTGATCTTATATCTTGGGTGTGTCCTTGTTGAATTCACTAATTAGTTCTAAGAAGGGTTTGGAGGATTTTTGGTAGATTGCTTGGGACTATTTTGCATAGATAGCCATGTCATGGCAAATAAGGATAGTTTTATGTCTTCTTTTCTGACTTCTATGAACTTCTGTGACTTTCTTTGCTTCCCCCCAACCTTTTTTTCTTTTTTTTTTTTTTCGAGGCCTTATTGCACTGGGTAGAACTTTCTTCATAAAGTTGAACCAGATTGATGAGAATGTACATCTTTGCCTTCTTTCTGATCTTAGGGGTAAAGCATTGTGATTTAAAAAAAACAACAACAACAAACAGCTATTTTTAGTTGCTGCTTAGGCATTTACTGTATGACAACCTTACTCACACACAGAGTCTGGACATTTAGATCAAAACTAGTTTAGGATTTGCAACACAAGTTTTTGCTTTGCTCTTCATTGGGTACCCTTTAAAATAATCTCTCAGAATTAAGCCCATAAAGTTAGTGACCTCTTCCCCAGCCACCTTGTAAGTAATGGATGCTGGCTACCTTACTTTCAAAGTCCTGTTCACTCATGTTCATTGCCTTTACCCCCAGCTCGCTGGGCCTCTCCTGACTTTGTCAGGATCTGTAAGTAATAAATCCTGTGACTTCACTGCCTTTATGTGAACATATTGAAGTTGCACCTTCAATCAAAATGACTCTGAGATTCTCACTTCCCCAAAGTGAGAGCTCAGATGCTGAGGGAGCTTGCTCTCCACCTTAGAGTGGGTGTCCTCTGCCTGCTCTTGCAGCAGGTCATAATCTGCATATTCTTAATTTAGTGCACCAGCTATGGACTCTTCAACACAAGCATTTTGGCTTTCAACATTAGGTATAATGTGAGGTGTAAGTTTTGTGTAGATGCCATTTATCAAGTTAAAGAAATTCTCTTCTATTACCATTTTTCTGAGAGTTTTTAATCATGTGTGGACTTTGAGTTTTGTGAAATGCTTTTTCTGAATAAACTGATATAGTTATGTGACTTTTCTTTAGTCTATTAATTTGGTGGATCATGGTAAATATGTATAACTGATTTTCAAATATTTAAACACTCTAGCATCCCTTGGAGTAAACCCAGCCTGGTTATGGTGTATAATTCTTTTTATATATTCCTGAAAATACATTTGCTTCTGTTAAAGATTTTTGCAAGTATAATTGTGATGGATATCTAAGTTATGCTAATATTTTCTACTACATACAAGATTAAAATGAGATGAGAGAGAAACATTTTAGACCAGAGTGTGCCCATTTTCAAATTCAGTGAACTTTCATATTGCCTTCCAAACTGGTTTTGCTTCTTTATGTTGAAACCAGTATCACTTTTCCTGCAGTCTGATCAAAAGCCTCAAAGATATAGATTGTAGCTTGTTTCTAATAATGAATGCAGTATCATGCCAGATTTTTCTTTTAAGTTGAGCCAGTTCAGTTCAGTCACTCAGTTGTGTCTGACTCTTTGCAACCCCATGAATTGCAGCATGCCAGGCTTCCCTGTCCATCACCAGCTCCCGGAGTTCACTGAGACTCACGTCCATCGAGTCAGTGATGCCATCCAGCCATCTCATCCTCTGTCGTCCCCTTCTCCTCCTGCCCCCAATCCCTCCCAGCATCAGAGTCTTTCCAATGAGTCAACTCTTCCCATGAGGTGGCCAAAGTACTGGAGTTTCAGCTTTAGCATCATTCCTTCCAAAGAAATCCCAGGACAGATCTCCTTCAGAATGGACTGGTTGGATCTCCTTGCAGTCCAAGGGTCTGAAGTCTCAAGAGTCTTCTCCAGCACCACAGTTCAAAAGCATCAATTCCTCGGTGCTCAGCCTTCTTCACAGCCCAACACTCACATCCATACATGACCACTGGAAAAACCATAACCTTGACTAGACGGACCTTTGTTAGCAAAGTAATGTCTCTGCTTTTCAATATGCTATCTAGGTTGGTCACAACTTTCCTTCCAAGAAGTAAGTGTCTTTTAATTCATGGCTGCAGTCACCATCTGCAGTGATTTTGGAGCCAAAAAAAAAAACCTGACAGTTTCCACTCTTTCCCCATAAATTTACCCAGTTGCTATCAAATAACATGTTTGTGCATATTATTTGGCGAAGTTACCATTTCCTTGGAATTCATCTTTTCATTGGATTCTTTGTGCTTTTGTGAGGATTTGACAAAGTTATTTATGCTTTCTTCATGTCAATGTTCTGTTTGTAATGTTGCAAGCATCCTCTTCCAGTTGTGTACTTAACCAGAACCATTTCATTATGTCTCTTTAAAGACCTACAGAAAAGAGCAAAGGTTACTTTGAATTGGGTTCACAGTGGTTTTAGATTTCTTTGTCCAGTAATTTTGCTCTGTTGAACTGAAGCTGCTGCTACTGCTGCTAAGTGACGTCAGTCATTTCTGACTCTGTGCGACACCATAGATGGCAGCCCACCAGGCTCCGCTGTTCCTGGGATTCTCCAGGCAAGAATACTGGAGTGGGCTGCCATTTCCTCCTCCAGTGCATGAAAGTGAAACGTGAAACTGAAGTCGCTCAGTCGTGTCTGACTCCCAGTGACCCCATGGACTGCAGCCCACCAGGCTCCTCTGTCCATGGGATTTCCCAGGCAAGAGTACTGGAGTGGGGTGCCATGAACTGAAGCTACCCTTACTTATTCAGAGTAAAACCAAAACAGAAAAAAACATTGAATAGAACAAGCAACTTCTACAGCTCAATTCCAGAAAAATAAATGACCCAATCAAAAAATGGGCCAAAGAATTAAATAGACATTTCTCCAAAGAAAACATACAGATGGCTAACAAACACATGAAAATATGCTCAACATCACTCATTATCAGAGAAATGCAAATCAAAACCACTATGAGGTACCATTTCATGCCAATCAGAATGGCTGCGATCCAAAAGTCTACAAGCAATAAATGCTGGAGAGGGTGTGGAGAAAAGGGAACCCTCTTACACTGTTGGTGGGAATGCAAACTAGTACAGCTGCTATGGAGAACAGTGTGGAGATTCCTTAAAAAACTAGAAATAGAACTGCCTTATGACCCAGCAATCCCACTGCTGGGCATACACACCGAGGAAACCAGAATTGAAAGAGATATGAGTACCCCAATGTTCATCGCAGCACTGTTTATAATAGCCAGGACATGGAAGCAACCTAGATGTCCATCAGCAGATGAATGGATAAGAAAGCTGTGGTACATATACACAATGGAGTATTACTCAGCCATTAAAAAGAATACATTTGAATCAGTTCTAATGAGGTGGATGAAACTGGAGCCTATTATACAGAGTGAAGTAAGCCAGAAAGAAAAACACCAATACAGTATACTAATGCATATATATGGAATCTAGAAAGATGGTAACGATAACCCTATATACGAGACAGCTAAAGAGACACTGATGTATAGAACAGTCTTCTGGACTCTGTGGGACAGGGAGAGGGCGGGATGATTTGGGAGAATGGAATTGAAACATGTATAATATCATATATGAAACGAGTCGCCAGTCCAGGTTGGATGCATAATACTGAATGCTTAGGGCTGGTGCACTGGGATGACCCAGAGGGATGTACGGGGAGAGAGGAAGGAGGAGGGTTCAGGATGGGGAACACGTGTGTACCTGTGGGGGATTAATGTTGATATATGGCAAAACCAATACAATATTGTAAAGTTAAAAAAATAAAATAAAATATATAAAAAATAAAAATAACCCTTTAGTTGAGTGAAAAAAAAAAAGAATTTAGTGGGTAACAATGACCATTTTTCCTTTTGGAATTTCTGAAAAACTATCGGTACTCCTAACATTCTTTCAAGCCATTCTCACAGTATTCATATAAGTAGGTTGGCTGCTCTAAGAGAAAGATGAATGTGGGCTTTATTATTATTTTTTTAAATTTTGTTCTTGTTCACCATCCCTTTGTGACAGCATCCCACTTTTTTGTCACTTCACTGCCCAGATTCTGGAGAAAATTCTGTAAAATGACACATTAACCTTTTAACTACAGTCTTTTTGTTTACTCTTGACAGGTCACAAGATATTCTTTTGTTTTCTTTCCATTAGAAAAATCTTTAGTAGTCAAAAGCTTCCCTGGGGCTTGAAATCTTCAATTTTTCAAAGCTTTTCAAATTAAAAAAAAAAGAAAAACTACAAACTGTTATTTCAGTTAATATCTGAAGCTGTAATCCTAAATGTCAGGCAGAAAGACTCTTCATAGAAATATATTGTTGTTTCCTCATTTAGTATTATATAAAAAAATCAAGCCCATAACAGACGACCCTCAGTTCAGTTCATTCAGTCAGTCGTGTCCGACTCTTTGCGACCCCATGAATCACAGCACGCCAGGCCTCCCTGTCCATCACCATCTCCCGGAGTTCACTTAAACTCACGTCCATCGAGTCGGTGATGCCATCCAGCCATCTCATCCTCTGTCGTCCCCTTCTCCTCCTGCCCCCAATCCCTCCCAGCATCAGAGTCTTTTCCAATGAGTCAACTCTTCGCATGAGGTGGCCAAGGAGTTTCAGCCCCTTTCAAATAGAACTTTAAATAAAAAACCATACTTAGGAAATAAACTCATCTTAACTAATTACATCTTTACATCTGCTATGACTGTTTCCAAATAAGGTCACATTCTGACTTAGTGGAGATTTGAACTTCAACATATAGATTTTGGGGTTCACAATTTAGCCCATAACAACTTTCAACAAAAATTATAGCACTATGGATTTGGTTTACTTTATTATTTCCAAACTTAAAGTCCATGAACTTAAGCTTTCCCCTATTCTTCAGATAAAATTTGAATTGTTTACTCTTTTCTCTCTTTGTCTTTCAGTTTGGATAATTTCTATCTGCCTGTTTTTAAGATCACTGATTCTTCCCTCAGTTCTATCTCATCTATTGTTAAGCATGTTGAAGGAATTACTCATCTATGATATCTTGTTTTTTTGGCAGCATTTCCATTTGACTTTTTCTTATATTTCTGCCTCTTTTCTAAAATTTCAGAACTATCCACCTTTTCTATTAGATGGTTTAGTATATTAATCACAGTTTCTTTAATATCCTTACCTGATCATTCCAAATTTTTTATAAATCTGTTTCTATTGGTTGCTTTATTATTTAATGTTACTTTTATTTTTTTTTCCCCTCTAGTTTTATTATTATTTATATATAAATATGTAAATTTAAAGTATACAATATGATAATTTGATACAGGTGTTTATTGGGAAATGATAACCACAATAAAATCAAGTTTTATTTTGCATTTGGGTTTCAATTTTTGGTTGAATGTCACTCATATGTGTGATGAACATTATTTATGCCTGAAAATGGGCTTGCCTGTTTTATTGTCATTCCAGGAACATGAAGCAGGATGGAGTGGAGAAATGAGTTAATCCAATCAAGAGTTGAGTTTGGTTTCAGTTTCACTAAAGATAGTCTTACCTTCAGTGAGTTTTAGGTTCAGTGGTACATTGCTACCCTCTACAGAGAATAAGCTCTGGGGGTTATAGAAAGATTTTTCTCAATGTTTTGGCTCCTCTCTTTACTTTTGATAATCTCTAATTTCATGTATGCTTGTGTCTCAGTGTATTTCTCCCTGATCTTGCTTCCCTCTACCCTGTTACCCCACAATAATACCATTTTATGATTAAAATATTCTCCAACATTACAGATATAATTCAGAGTATTAAAGGTCCAGTTAAGTTTTAACTCTATATGTTTATTTGGGAATAAATAGTTAAATATTCTATAAAGATGAATGTGAACTTTTAAAATATAACCTAAGCTTTAAAAGGATATATTTAAGATGATCACAGTCATCTCTATAGAATATTCAACTACTTATTAGCAAATACATTTATCTTAATTATATTTTAAACTTAATAAGGAGCTTCTCAGGTGGCGCTAGTGATAAAAGTCTGCCTGCCAATGCAGGAGATGCAGGAGACACGGGTTCTATCCCTGGACTGGGAAGATCCTCTGGAGTAGGAAATGGCAACCTGCTCCTGTATTCTTGCCTGGGAAATGTCATGGACAGAGGAGCCTGGTGGGCTAGAGTCCATGGGACCACAAAGAGTCAGACACGACTGAGTCAGTGAACACCTTCACATCCAAATTTAAAAAGACAGCTATAGTTCAATTTCATCTCTGACATATAAAGATCTTGGGAGTCATACAACAAGTATAACCAGTACTTTCATAGGACGGTTCCCCACTATCTCTTGGTCCTAAAAACGTAAAAAGTGCATTGCTTGCAATCAATGTAACCAGAAGTATCTATCTCCTCCAGAGCCTATATTCAAATTCTTATGTAAAAAAAATAAATAAGATTTTCCTTGAACAATAATAAGTGGTAAAACTGAGACAGGAAAGTATGTAGTTTTCCTACAAATATCAAACCTTATGTTAAGTTTATTTTTAATTCTGAATGTTCTTCTCTATCATAATATGATTTACATATTCTGATCTGAAAAGGTCACTTGACTTCTCTGAAACTTAGCATTTTTTCTTCTACAAAATGAGAAGCTTGTATCATTTTAGATTTCTTCCAAGTAAGAAATGCTTATTATGCTGTCACGTTTATTGGTCAGGGTAATTGATGCTGATATAATGATGAGCCACAGCATTTCAGTAGCTTAACAAAATATACATTTACATCTCATTCATATTACCTTCCATTTACTTTTTAATAATCTCTTCCTGAGTGATTCAGGGGGTCACAGTTTTTGGGTTTTTTTTTTTTTTTTTGTATTTTGGGGCCATCATATTCCCAGAACTCCATGGGTCCTCCACAGCACTGTGTTCAGTAGCTGGTTTTCAGTCACTAAGTCATGTCCAACTCTTTATGACCCCATGGACTGCAGCACTCCAGGCTCTTCTGTCTTTCACCGTCTCCCGGAGTTTGCTCAAACTCATGTCCATTGAGTTGGTGATACCATCCAACCATCTCATTCTCTGTCGCCCCTCTCCTCTTGTCCTCAATCTTTCCAAGCATCATGGTCTTTTCCCGTGAGTCAGCTCTTTATACCAGGTGGCTAAAGTGTTGGAGCTTCACTTTGTCAACAGTCTTTCTAATAAATATTCAAAGTTGATTTCCTTTAGGATTGACTGTTTTGAGCTCCTTACAGGCCAAGGGACTCTCAAGAGTCTTCTCTAGCACCACAATTTGAAAGCATCAGTTTATTGGTGCTCAGCCTTCTTAATGGTCTACCTCTCACATCCATACATGACTACTGGAAAAACCATAGCTTTGACCATACAGACCTTTATTGGCAAACTAATGTCTCTGCTTTCTAATACACTGTCTAGGTTTGTCATAATTTTTCTTCCAGGAGCAAGCGTCTTTTAATTTCATGACCTCAATCACCATCTGCAGTGCTTTTGTAGCCCAGGAAAATAAAACCTGTCACTGCTTCCAATTTTTCATCTTCTACTTGCCATGAAGTGATGGGACCAGATGCTATGATCTTAGTTTTCTGAATGTTGAGTTTTAAGCCAGGCTTTTCACTCTCCTCTTTCACCCTCATCACAGGCTCTTTAATTCCTCTTCACTTTCTGCCATTAGGGTGGTATCATCTGCATGTCTGAGGTTGTTGATATTTTTCCTGGCAATCTTGATTCCAGCGTGTGCTTCATCCAGCCTGTAATTTTGCATGTACTCTGTGTAAAAGTTTAATAAGCAGGGTGGCAATATAAAGCCTTGATGTATCCCTTTCCCAATTTTGAACCAGTCTGTTGTTCCATGCCCAGTTCTAACTGTTGCTTCTTGGCCTGCATACAGGTTTCCCAGGAGACAGGTAAGGTGGTCTGGTATTCCCATATCTTGAAGAATTTTCCACAGTTTTTTTGTGATCCACACAGTCAAAGGCTTTAACGTAGTCAATGAAGCAGATGCTTTTCTGGAATCCTTTTGCTTTTCCTATGATCAAACAGGTGTTGGCAATATGATCTCTGGTATATCTGCCTTTTCTAAATCCAGTTTGTACCTCTGGAAGTTCTTGGTTCACATACTGTTGAAGCCTAACTTGAAGGACTTTGAGAATTTTCTTGCTAGCATGTGAAATGAGAACAATTGTATGGTAGTTTGAACATTCTTTGGCATTGCCCTTTGAAATTGGAATGAAAACTGACTTTCTCCAGTCCTGTAGCTGCTGCTGAGTTTTCCAAATTTGCTGACATATTGAATGCAGCACTATAACAGCATCATCCTTTAGGATTTGAAATAGCTCAGGTGGAATTCCATCACCTCCACTAGCTTTGTTTGTGGTAATGTTTGCTAAGGCCCACTTGACTTCACACTCTGGGATGTCTGGCTCTAGGTGAGTGACCACATCATCCTGATTATCTGGGCCATTAAGATCTTTTTTTTGTATAGTTTTCTGTATTCTTGCCACCACTTCTTAATCTCTTCTGCTTCTGTTATGTCCTTGCTGTTTCTGTCCTTTATTGTGCCCATCTTTACATGAAATGTACCCTTGGTATCTCCAATTTTCTTGAAGAGATCTCTAGTCTTTCCCATTCTATTGTTTTTCTCTATTTCTTTGCATTGTTCACATAAAAAGGCTTTCTTATCTCTCCTTGCTATTCTTTGGAACTCTGTGTTCAGTTGGGTATATCTTTCACTTTCTCCTTTGCCTTTCACTTATCTTATTTTCTCAGCCATTTGTGAGGACTCCTCTGACAACCACTTTGTCTTCTTGGATTTCTTTTTATTTTGGATGGTTTGGGTCACTGTCTCCTGTACAATGTTACGAATCTCTGCCCATAGTTCTTCAGGCACTCTGTCTACCAGATCTAATCCTTTGAATCTATTCATCACTTCCACTCTGTAATCATAAGGCATTTGACTTAATGTTCAGTAGCCATAGAGTCAGGCTATGGTGATGGACAGGGAGGCCTGGTGTGCTGCAGTCCATGGGGTCACAAAGAGTCAGACATGACGGAGCTACAGAACTGACTGAACTGGCTGACTGAGCCATAGGGTCTCAAATAACTGGACACAACTGAAGCAGCTTAGCATATACAAACAGAGAGAGACTAGGGAGTAAAGAGAAAGATCAAGGAAATGTGTTTGAGGTATCCTAGGTATACAAGCATGGCATTTTTTGTTTGAGGTCATATTTTATTGGACAAAGGTAAATCATATAGCCCCAAACCAACTGCAAGGGAAGATGGGAAAAGCAATCTTCCTTTGTACTTCAGAAGAGAAAATGGGATTAGGGGACTTTGAGTTAGTCTCTGCTGAACTGTAATTAAAAATGTGTGTGGCAGTCAGATGACCTGAGTTAGAAGCCTTGTTTTCCTTTTCCTTGTTGAGCTAATCATGCAACCTCTTAAAGCCTTACAATTTGTTATGAAAATCAAATGTATTAATTCATGTAAAACTCTTCAAAAACACTTTGCACTTGTTAGCATTCTATTGACTGACTTGTGCACTCCATGAAGTTTGTAGAGTGAAGTTCTAACCCCAGCACCTCAGCACATAACTGTATTTGGAGCTAGATCTTTAAAGATGTAATTAAATTAAAATGAGGCTATTAGGGTGGATCCTAACAATATGAACAGTGTCCTTATATGAAGACATTTCCATGCAGACACACATGGGGGAAGACAATGTAAGACTCGGGGAGAGAAACCTGGAAGATAGCTTTCTGTCATGGTCCTCAGAAAGACCCAGCCTTGCCAGGACCCTGATCTTGGACTTCCAGCCTCCAGGGACCGAGAAAATTGATGTTCGTTGCTTAAGCCACCCAGAATGCCATGCTTTGTTACAGCAGCCCTAGAGAACTAATACAGGCATTATTATGTGTGAGCTATGTATTTCTCTTGGAAAACAGGCCATTTGGTGTATGTAAACTTAACTTTTGCTGTTGTCTTAGTCTCTAAGTTGTGTGACTCTTTTGAGATCCCATAGACTGTAGCCTGCAGGGGTCCTCTGTCCAGGGGATTTTCTCCATCCATGGGAGTGGGTTGCCATTTTCTGCTCCAGGGGATCTTCCTGACCCAAGGATGGAACCCACATCTCCTGCATTGGCAGATGGATTCTTTACTGCTGAGCCACCTGGGACGCCCCCAAATTTAACCTTTATGTACAAAATAATTGGGAAATATTAATACTAATCTTTCTAAGAAAACAGATCTCTGATCCTTTCATGAAACTAAAATCTTTCTCTGTTTCAATAAAATCACAGATATCTGAAGTAGCCAGTTCATACTGTGGAAGATTGATCATTCCCTTCCTCCTGTTGCTGCAGTTGCTACAACAGCCACATTTTATTCCCAATTTGCTCCAATTTGAGTTTGTGCTTTTCCCTGAATCACTGTATGCATTAGAAGCCAGAAAAGACTCTAATTTCCAGTTCAGGAGGCTCAATATCATTTTGTGGCTGTAGCTAAGGCTAAACTTTCAGTTAAGAAATCATCTCTCTTTTCTTCAAATCCTTGAAAATGTCATACATTTTATGTCACAATATTCTGAGGGTGAGGAATTGTTGATGACTTGCTTTCTAAAGTATCTGATAGAAGACAAGGCAAGGCTCTTAAAAGATAACAATAGCAATGTTAACGATCATAGCATCACAGATCTTTAGAATTTAAAGTAATATTGGAAATCAACTAGTTCATCCTGCATTTGACTGATATGGTAACCAAGCCACAAAAATGGTAAATAAATGCCTTGCTTTGTTCTCACAGATGAGCAGAAAACTTAGTTCCGGTCCCTTGACTCTAGGTTCTTGCTCTTTCTATTCAACCACAACATCAATAATGAAAAAGAAATGTATTCTCAGATGAGAGTGAGAATTGACTGGCATGAACCATAGAAATTGTTACACTTTTCCCCCAAAGAAATCAGTTTTAGTTTTGCTCTGCCTTGTGTATGACTGAACATAATTCTTCCATGAGCACAAGTGACCTCTCTCCAAACACTTTAAGAAACGGAAGCAGTGTGGCAGGCAAATGCTGACATCTGTGATTTTTAAACTATCTAATCACTTGCAATGATAAAATGGCTAGCAGACTCCAGCACGGTGACAATGACAGAAAAATAAATATGGTCTTATTACAGACTAGTTCTCAACACTCTGTAAAAAATGATTTTTAACACTCCTACTGCTAGAGTGATGTCAAATTAAGACTCTGATGGTCTGGCCTGAACAGTGACTTCCCATTTCCTTGAACTGTTCAAATCACTTAAGCACATTCATAGACTAACAAAATGCAAAATAATAGTGCCTATTCCTTCAGAAAAGAAAGACATTCATACTCCTGTTACATTCAGAAACAGAAATATGTCAATTTTTTTTCCTTTCCTACAGTAACTCAATTGAAACAAGGAAGCTTTTCAAAATATTATGCTACTTTTAATAAGGAACACGTGGGTGTATGAATCACACACACATACACACACAAAATGCACATTTATATATATATGTATTGATATTTTGAATAAAAGCCCATAGCACCTTCACCCCTTTCTAAGTTGATGTATTCTACCTAAGGATCCTCCTGATTTGAAGAAGCATTTTTTTACTTCTGATGTCTCCTCAGCAAAAAGACTTTCCTGGTATTAAAAGAAATATGAAAATTTGAGTAAGTTACATTTGCCATTCTGATAATTCAGACCTCCTTTATTCTGTGGATACTATCACCTTGAACAGGCAATTTTAAAATGACTTATCCTTCCTTTTCCCTGAGGCTATGGCAGGCTGTGGGGAGTCATCAGGCTTTAAGGAACAGGAGAATAGCATTGACTTTGTCTCCTTCCTACAGCTTCACAGTACTTCTGGGTGTGAAAGAGAGTAAATTGTATGATTCAACCAGGAAGATTTTCTATTTAAAAATGTTTTCTGTGATTTTAAGCTGAGTGGCCTTCAGTGTTTCACTAGAAAAACAAACAAAAACAATATTCCGCTTCTATACGTTTCGACCCATTTTGAAAGGGTGATCTAACTAGATCTATGAAATCGTTACTGAAGTTGTAACCTGAAGCTCTGATCCAGTTCTTTTTCTTTAGAAAGACAGGAGTGTTTGACAAGTGATGAGAACATGATTATTACCCTTATTTACGTGAAATCCTTTGGCAGCACAAAGAACATCTTTCTCACCCGGTGTGACTCTGAGCAGGCAGGTACTTTGCTTGGCAGGAGGAATAATCACGTTGACTGATCTGAACTACAGGTTTAGAAAAATCGATCTCTGGGAAGATGCAGCAGCTCCACCTCAATTCCAGCTCACGTCTTGGAAGAAATAAAGAGGACCGTTTTTCTAACTGGCTTTTCAGAATCTGCACAAGAGCTGAAGAGACATCTATTTAATCATGCTTCCCTGTGTATTAGTTACTTGTCTATTAATGTCACCGACACCAACCACACAGGGACAAGCGGCAAAGCTGTTCTCGGGATACCAGTTAGAGCTGGTTCACACTAAAATTTTATGAAGGCTAAATAAAACTGTCCAAAGTGAGCCCCAACAGGAAAACTTGTCTAGTTTTTCAGATTGTTAGCAGGATGACCTTTCTCCCACCCTTATCTTTGAAGAGAGGGAAGTCAAACTGTGAAAACAGCTTTTTATTTATTTATAATCAGAAAAAAGATGAAAGACCCAGAAAGCCTTTCCCTTTGGTCATCACAAATGTTATCCTGAAGGAAAAAAAGCAAATCTTTTGCTCATTTCATAGGAGGGCAGCATTAACTGTTCCAAGTCTCCTGCTATCTGGAATTCTCTCCACTGGCATGACACTGCCCACCCTGCTCCCCTGTCCTATTTAACACCACTGCATCTTTGAAGATGTAATTCAAAGTACCTATCCTATGTGAAATATTTGTCATATACTACTCCACTCCCCCACCATCCCACAACTCCCAAATCTGACCATTCCTTCTTATTTGTTCAGTTGCTCAGTCTTATCAAACTCTTTGTGACCCCATGGGCTGCAGCACCCCAGACATCTCCTTCCTTCACCATGTCCCAGAGCTTGCTCAAACTCATGTCCATTGAGTCGGTGATGCCATCCAACCATCTCATCCTCTGTCATCCCCTTCTCTTCCTGCCTTCAATCTTTTCCAGCATCAGGGTCTTTTCAAATGAGTCAGCTCTTCACATCAGGTGGCCAAAGGATTGGAGCTTCAGCTTCAGCATCAGTCCTTCCAATGAATATTCAGGGTTGTTTTCCTTTAGGACTGACTGGTTGGATCTCCTTGCAGTCCAAGGTACTCTCAAGATTATTCTCCAACACCACAGTTCAAAAGCATCAATTCTTTGATGCTCAGCCTGCTTTATGGTCCAACTCTCACATCTACACATGACTACTGGAAAAATATAGACACTCCTTATACATGTTTTAACCCCAGTTCTTAAACTCACTTCAGAATTCTCCCACTTTAGTAATAATATCATATATTAATACATATATGTGAAATCTACAAAATTACACAATTGAACCTATTTGCAGGATAGGAATAGAGACACAGACATAGAGAAAGGATATGTGGATGAGGGGGCTGGAGGAGAGAGTGGGACAAATTGGGAGATTAGGATTGACATACATACACTAGTATGGGCGTGCTCAGTTGCTTCAGTCATGTCCAACGCTTGCAACCCTATGGACTGTAGCCCACCAGAACTGTGGCCACCAGGACTGTAGCCACCATGGACTGTCCATGGAATTCTCCAGGCAAGAAGATTGGAGTGGGTTGCTATTTTCTTCTCCAGGGGATCTTCCCAACCCAGGGATCAAACCCAGGTCTCCTGCATTGCAGGTGGATTTTTTACCACTGAGCCACTGGGAAAGCCTGACATACATACACTACCATGTATAAAATAGATAGCTAGTGGGAAGAGGCTGTATAGCACAGGGAGTTTGGCTCTGTGTTCTGTGGTGGCTTAGTGGAGTGGGATGAGGGGGTGATAGGGAAGCTAAAGAGGGAGGGGCTGTATGTATATATAGCTGATTCACGGTGTTGTACTGCAGAACCTAACACAACATTGTAAAGCAACTATCCTCCAGTAAAACAAAGAAGGTAAGTGTTTTAATGTAAATCACTTAAATGTAAGTGATTTAATGAATCTAGATTCTCATTCCCTCATACATTGTCTGGCACATTATAACTCGGATATGTTACTTGAATACAAAGATTAATGAACAAGAAACACAAGTTTCTCCCTATATGTTTTTTATGCATATGTATATACATACACACAACATACACAGGTACACACACATACATATTGTCTATATTATCATAATCACATATAAACTTATAAAGAGTATTCACTAAGATTTTATGGAAAAAATAAAGCCCATTGGCTATGTTGTTACATCTGTTATGATCTGTTCTGGATTTATTTCTTGCTTTTTCCAGATTTTGCTGGCCCTAGTCACTGCAGTGATTTGGCCCTTGCCCAGTATATTATTTTCATGACCGTCTTCAGTCTTTTCCACTGAGTTCACACAAAGTCACTTGAATGCAGCCCAGATCTATTGATCCTGTTCAGTTGTCTCTGGGGAACCTCCTTGCTTTCCTCTTACAGTCAGAAATGACTACAAGTTCTGTTGTTCTTTACATGTTATTACTCTGCTTCTGAAAAAAATTAAGAAAAATGCCTTCAGTTCCTTAAAGCACACAAGTTTTGGTGTGAAGAGAACTGTTAAAAAGGTTTGCTTGCATGTGTAAGCTATGTCTTTCGAAACTCCAATAGCTTTTTGCTGTTTCTGCACCAACAGTAAATAATTTGGAAAGCAAGAAAAATATCTATCAAGTTCAAATGAAATCTATAATTTCATAAGTAAATATTCAGTAAGCACAGTGATGGCTAAGTAATTTCGTACATAGATAGTTTAAAAGAAATTTTTTAAAAGATAACCTGGTGTCATTCATCATAATGACTTATTTCTCCATATACAAGCTTTGTGCTTTCTAACTAAATGCACTTACTTGACCCACGTCCCAGATCATTTGTATTAATCCTTTGTCTAGAATAATTCTTAACACATTAAGGACAAAGTTTTTCTACATTTGATAACTGAGGAATATGATTTTTTCTCAAAAATCTTAAATTTCATCCTCACATGTCATTTTCTCAGTTTCCTCACATCCAGCTATGATCTATGGTAACTGATCACTGTGGCATCTTCCTCTGGAAATGTTGCCAAAAGAGTGTCTATGCTTTCAGCTGGTTTCATCAGTTGGGAGAATGTTGAAGAAGAAAGACACAGATTTTAAAAGTAAGTAAACACAAAAATGCCTTCTAGTTATAATTTCTTTAATCCTCTGCTATCCTGAGTTCAACTGGCCTATGAAAAATAATGTTATTTGATATTCTCATCTTTGAAGTTGAGATACCAATGTGAAACTGGATGAGATCAGTGTTTCTGAAATCTGGGATCACTTTGGTATTTTTAAAGATTAAAAAACAATTTCAGGTGTCCAACAAAATTGAGAGTAAGCTACAGAAACTGTTTCATATTCATCTTTCTCACACATATGCATAGTCTCCCCCCTTATCAACATTGCTCACCAGAATGGTGCCTACTTACCAATCATGAACTAACATTGACACATCATAATCATCCAAAGTCAAGTAGCCATTAGGATTCATTCTTGATGTTGTATATTCTCTGAGTTTGGACAAATGTATAATGACAAATACCCATCATTATTATATTATACAGAGTATTTTCGCTGACCTAAAAATCCTCTGTGCTCTATCTATTCATCTCTCCCCACTCCTTGACCCTAACAACCACTGATCTTCCTTTTAAATATTTTCCTAGCTTTGCCTTTTCTAGAATGTCATACAGTTAGAATCACACAGTACATAACCTTTTCAGATTAGCTTCTTTCACTTAGTAATATACATATAGGCTTCCACCTTGTCTTTTTCTGGCTTGATAGCTCATTTCTTTTTAGTAATTAATGATACTCCATTGTCTGGATATACCATAGTTATTTATTTATTCACCTACTGAAGGACATCTTAGTTACTTCCAAACTTGGGCAGTTATGAATGAAGTTCATATGGGTGTTTTGAAAGCAAGATAACCCCCAACTCAACAATGTAGACCACTGTTTCTCAAACAGTCATGTGCATGCAGATTACTTGGAGACCTTTAAAAATGCAAGTCTGGGGTGGAATGAGGCTTGAGTGTCTGATGGTTTACAATCTCTGAAATGAATCTGCACTGCACACCCAGGAGCACAACTTGAATATAAAGATCTTAGGGTCCATTTACAATTTATGAAAAAAAGGTGTCTCATAGTGGGATCAGGCATTTGATGTTTTAAATAAGCTGGACTGGTGCAATATATTTACCAGTTAGGCAGCTCCCATGGACCAGCATCTGGGACAAATGGAATATATGATCTTTCACTGACTTTGGGGGCTTCCCTTATGAATCAGATGGTAAATAATCTGCCTTCAATGCAGGAATCTCAGGTTTGATCCCTGGTTTGGGAAGATCCTATGGAAAAGGGACTGGATAGCTGAAGCTGAAACTCCAATACTTTGGCCACCTCATGCAAAGAGTTGACTCATTAGAAAAGACCCTGATCCTGGGAGGGATTGGGGGCAGGAGGAGAAGGGGACAACAGAGGATGAGATGGCCGGATGGCATCACCGACTCAATGGATATGAGTTTGAGTGAACTCCAAGAGTTGGTGATGGACAGGGAGGCCTGGCGTGCTGTGATTCATGGGGTCGCAAAGAGTCGGATACAACTGAGCGACTGAACTGAACTGAACTGACTGATCCACTTCAGTATTCTTGCCTGGAGAATTCCATGGACAGAGGAGCAGCCTGGCGGGCTACAGTCCATGGGATCACAAAGAGTCGGACACAACTGAGCGACTAACACACACACACGGACACACACACACTGACTTTGTTTTTTGTGATTGAATTTTCTTTGTTTTTATAGAAGCAGCATTCTAACAATATGCTTTTAATACTATACTTCAACTGCTATGATTATTTTTATGCATCAAAATGAAAATGAGGGACTTATAGTTGTTGCCTAAGGTAACTTACATGTAATACTCATTGTTTTTAAAACCAAAAACATGAATAGCAGAAATCAATATGTATGCACTCTTAAGTAAATGTGCTATAGCAATGGGTAGATTGAAATGATTAAGTATCCTTTTCCGTATATAGCTGAAATTTTTAAAAATAATTTAAGAAAACATGCTATCACTAGTATGGGAGAATATTCTTATAATTTATTTCTGGCATTATTAATCTCTCATATCTAACATGTCACCATTCTTCAGCTTTTATCTAATTTCGAGAAGTTTCCCTTCAACTCAGTATCAGAAATTATTAATGAAAGTATTTGAAAGAAAGATAAGCTATATAAAGCTTCATAACTCATTGATAAAAGATTAACTAGGTCAGTAATATAATTTTTCCAAATTAATTACTACTATTAAATATTGTATAAGTATCTAGAAACATTGACTAAAATGTGTATCTGATATACACTCAACATGTGGCAAGCTTAGAATCATGCTTTTTTTACAATCTGAAATAGCTTTTTATTCTTTCATGTCTCTTAGCACATTGAAAGTAAATTATCTGTGCTTTCCCAAAGCTCCATCATCCAGAGTGATTCTGTTTACATATTTAAGTTTATAGTCATTTCCTCTTTTTTTTTTTAAAGAAAATAAACAGCTGTTGATCTCTATTGAATGGTAGTTGTTTTATCTACCTTATTTCATCCAATCACATGAATTAGATATTATTTTTGCCCTTTTACCAGTGAGAAAACTGAAATTCAGACACATTAGGTCATTTACACTGCTAATAATTAAAATAAATAGGATTTGGACTTCGTTCTATTTGGCTCCAAAACTTCACCTTTTTTCATGACCACTGCTTCATATTGATTCTCTAGTTGTTTTTTTTTTTTTTTTTTTTGACCCAGAGGGATGATACGGGGAGGGAGGAGGGAGGACGGTTCAGGATGGGGAACACGTGTATACCTGTGGTGGATTCATGTTGATATATGGCAAAACCAATACAATATTGTAAAGTTAAATAATAATAATAATAATAAAAGAATCATGATATTGTAAGCATTGGAAATTGAACCTCTCTCAGTCTCAGAGTGGCTGTTTTCATTAACATGGTCTTTGAAGATGGTATGATTGAATGTCAGGCTATAAATCTACTTGGGGAACACACTTAAACCTCATGCTCGCTTCCAGCTCTTTGCAACTCCATGGATTGTACTTCTCCTGGCTTCTCTGTCCATAGGATTTCCCAGGCAGGAATACTGGAGTGGGTTGATATCTTCTCCAGGGGATCTTCCCAACCCAGGGATTGAACCTGCATCTCTTGTGTCTGCTGCATTACAAGCAGATTCTTTGCCACTGAGGCACCTGGGAAGCCCACACTAAAACCTCACTGTGTACTAATTATGTTCAGGACATGTGATTTGTCTTGATCTTTGATGCTGCTACTACATAGATTTGGGGCTTCCCTGGTGGCTCAACGGTAAAGAATCTGCCTCCAATACAGGAGACCTGGGTTCTTTCCCTGGGTCGGGAAGATCCCCTGGAGGAGGGCTTGGCAACCAACACCAGTTTTCTTGCCTGGAGAATCCCATGGACAGAGGAGTATAGCAGGTTACAGTTCGGGGGGTTGCACAGAGTCAAACGTGACTGAAGTGACTAAGCAGTAGCAACACAGACTAACCTGTGTGTACGTGTGTGTGTTTGTGTATGTGTGTGTATGTGTGTGTGTGTGTGTGTGTGTGTGGAGGCTACTATATTAATTACATTATATCTATGTTTAATAATCAGTGCTTTTCTCTGTCCCCTGTAATTATTAGGGTCCTTCAGGGAACCAAAATAAAAGCCCAGAAGATTCTTTATACTTTTATACTTTTCTTGATGAAAACCTTCAGAATACATTTATCTAAATAAGAAAGGTTTTATTCAATTTAACTTGTTGGCATTGATTGATCATATCTCGGAAATGTCTGACTGCTAAAGGAATACAAAATTATCTTTTTAGCTCAGATTTTTCAAAGCAATTACAGAGCAGAAGAAAATTTGATCTCTTGGCTTCTGTTATATAAATAGATATTTAAAATCTTGATTATACCCTTTCTACCTCTCAGTTAAAATTGTAATGATGATTTCTGAAACTCTGTCTATTATGATGGTAATGTTAAATGCTTTTAAACTATGTTTAAGATGTTCTATGTTTTAAACAATTAAAATGTTTATTTTTTTCCTATGTATCCTCACTGAATATTAACTCCCATCTCATTAGTGGCCATAAAGACAAAGTAAGCAGAGTAACTTAAAATCTTGGCAAGTTCCAATAATTTTCTTCCTATTCTTAAAAGGTTTCTAATTCCCTCAGCTCATTCTTACATGAATAATAAATGCTCCACACTGTGTCATTCTTTTACAAACTGCACCATTTTCTGTTATACAGAATGCAGCTCTCTTGAACATTCTTAATTTCCCCCCAATTTACACTTACTTTCTAGGTTGATCAGGAGAATTGTTGTTGCTTTTGAGTCACTAAGTCGTGTCCTACTCCTTGTGACCCCGTGGACTACAGCATGCCAGGCTTCCCCGTCCTTTGCTATCTCCCAGAGTTTGCTCAGACTTATGTCCTATTGATTCAGTGATGCCATCCAAACATATCATTCTCTGTCGACCCTTCCGTATATAGGAAATAACTGGAGAATCTGTTAAGAAGAGAGATTTGTGACAACATAGGAAAATGATGTAAAACACGCATGCACAAAAAATCTTGATCTTCAGAGAAGATCTATGAGATCATAAACATGCTTATACTTAGAATGGGTTAGATAAGCAGCAGAAACACTGAAGTATTAAATGCATACTAAAATAAGGAAGGAGAGGGCAACCTCTTTTTAAGGAAATGATTTGCCTTGAAATGTGCAACATTTCTTGAAACATGAAAAATACCTTCTATGCTCTTTGTAAGCTTTAAATATTTTCTGAACTTTGCATAGTTAGAAATAGCAAATAATTCATGAGGGAGAGATGAAGGATGGCGACATCCATAAGGATGTGTCCAGAGCCCCCTAGTTCTGGCCCAGTGTGGATCTTCTCCTGGGTGTACATCAGAGTCAAGTATATTTGTTTCCAGTTTCTGACCCATAGTACTTATTTCTTGTCAGTTTTTGTTTTCCCATTACTTTGAGTTCTAATTCATTAATGGCTGCAAATGTTTTCCTTTTCTCAAAAATGATTTACAAAATTATGGCTGTGGAATTCTACAGCACCCACTCTCTCTAAATTGGATGTTGTTGATCGATAACAATAAGCAATTATTCCTCACACTGGGCTGTTGGTAGGCATGATTTTTAAATCTCCTTTGGCGTGAAGAAAATTTACTGGCTTTGAGTCTAAATTAAAAAATAATTGCTGGTGTGTGCAGTGACTTCACTTGCTGATTCCCCTGTGACAACATTTAATTGCCCTCCATCAATGGTGGTACAGAATACAAAGCTATAATCACTGATGGAAATTGTATGGGGGATGGAAAATTATTAAAATCATATACACTTAATATGCATGTAGAAATAATATAAGTGAACAGACTCTTAAAGTGTACTCTATAGAGAATTAGAAGATTATTTCTAAGCCAGTGAAAAATCAATGTCAATAACATTTAGGCAATGTGGAAAGGAGCTCCAAATTTCAGAGAGTAGTTGATATATATCTCAAGAATTTTAGAAATGTTTTAATAAAGAGAACATGAAACAGAGAAATTGGTGTGATACTCAAAAACAAATATTTATAAAGTAATGATGGTGTGATACTGGTTAGCCTCATCTTGGAGCACAGGAAATCAGATATTTGACTCATATTTCTACTACTCAGGCAAGAGATAGTAGAAGAGTCAAACTTTAAAGCGCAAGATACAATGTAAAGAGCCTTTGGGAAAAACACTTGTCTGGAGTAATAGACAAACTTGGAAAACTAAATTATTCTTGATGCAATTTTATTTATTCTTAAGACAATTTTTTGTTTGTTTGTTTTGCAGGGTGGAAGAGAAAGGAAAAGTGGTAGATAGCTTTGCACAGCTAGGTGTGCAATTGCTAGATATGACAAAAGGCAGATATGAAAAATGACTAGCATTAGTTCTGTCAAGATAAAAGGATGATATAAAATACCTTAAGAAAGGAGCATTTTAGGTGACACTGTCTACCATTTCTGTGATATTGTGTTATTGAATATTAATTATGTGTTGGTAAAGTGACAGGCATCAACTCTGCTTACCTGAAAACTGTCCTGGTAAGTAGACATGTTATTTTCACTTTACAGGTTAGAAAACTAAAGCTTAGCTGTGATATGTAGACCCCTCTCTATGGCACTAGAGCAATTTCTGGATCAGGTCTTCCTGATGCTGAATCTTTGCACTTGACTGTGCTATCTCATTAATGAGAAGAGAGTGGTCATGGAAAATCTACACCTAAAGTCAATGCATTAAATTCAAATACAAGTCAATGTAAAAATGCATCTAGTCATTCCAACACTGCCTGGGATTTGCTGAATGTAATTGTTTTAAGTATGAAATAAAAGAAAAATGACTCATTTCTCTGATTGATGTGTTTAAAAAGCCCGTTTAATGACCATTTGAAATATATAATCTTAACATTTTAATAACCCATTTGAAACTAAGATATGTAAGTACATCCTAATGCCTGATGACTACAAAAGAACAAGCACAGTTTGATAAAGTATTACCACTACATGAATTTTATAATCCAATACTTTACAAATTAGTTTTGGAGGTTCTGAGGAAGAATGGCTCTCAGAATTTCCAAAGAAATTTAGAGATTGGAAACAGACCACTTGGAATTCACTTATGAAAATAATCATGCTAGCTGTCAGCAGGCCTGACTTTAAAAAATTCCTAAGTGTCTCTTTGGTGTACATTGGAATACACAATCATCCACACGAACCCCAATAAACTCAATTCTAGGTTGCTTAGGGCTTGATTAGTTAGGTTATGTTTTCCAATCTCTATCTGCTCCTAAGAGATCGTATATCTTCTAAAGTTCTCAATTCACATTGGGTTTGTAATTTAAAAATTAAGTTGCAAATTGCAGTTTGCAATTGGGTTGTAGGGTTGTAAATAATAACAAGACCTTTTTAATTATCAGGCTCTCATACTCGAATTTAAAAAGGTTGATTTCAAAACTGGCCCTGAGATTTAAAAATGCATGGCGATTTCTTTATCTGTACTGTCTGAGTAATAAAAGCACATCTGTGGTCCTTGCTCTGAGAAAATGAGATAACTTTTTTTTTCTAAAAGGTTTTGAACATTATTAGTCTAATACTTTTCCTCTCCTACCCCACCCCCGATCCAGGCCATGTCTTACTTATTTTCCTATCTCTTATCATCATCTCTTTGTAGATCACATTTTTCCTATTATACACTGTACTTCAGACATCTTAAGCAATAGTACATGTTAAAACAATATATGATAAATAAATGAAGAACAAATAAATGAACATGCCTCCCAGACTCTGGAATCTACTTTTTATTAGGCTGAACATGAAGGCAGAAACACTGTGGCTTACCGATCTTTGATGAATTCAGTCTCTGTGCCCTTGGATTCTTAGTGATTAAATAATATATATATATTTTAGAAATCACTTGTGTTCTCACTTCAACTTAAAAAAATAAATGTTATTATCTTGGATTTCACATAGTCCCTTAATGTAGCCCTATCTGTACCCACTGTATCTACTTATAATTAATTGATAGTACATATTATTCTTTTTTTAATTTTATTTTATTTTTAAACTTTATAATATTGTACTGGTTTTGCCAAATATTGAAATGAATCCGCCACAGGTATATATGTGTTCCCCATCCTGAACCATCCTCCCTCCTCCCTCCCCGTACCATCCCTCTGGGTCGTCCCAGTGCACCAGCCCCAAGCATCCAGTATCGTGCATCAAACCTGGACTGGCGACTTTTCATACATGATATTATACATGTTTCAATGCCATTCTCCCAAATCTTCCCACCCTTTCCCTCTGCAACAGAGTCCATAAGACTGTTCTATACATCAGTGTCTCTTTTGCTGTCTTGTATACAGGCTTATTGTTACCATCTTTCTAAATTCCGTGTATATGTGTTAGTATACTGTATTGGTGTTTTTCTTTCTGGCTTACTTCACTCTGTATAATAGGCTCCAGTTTCATCCACCTCATTAGAACTGATTCAAATGAATTCTTTTTAATAGCTGAGTAATACTCCATTGTGTATATGTATCACAGCTTTCTTATTCATTCATCTGCTGATGGACATCTAGGTTGCTTCCATGTCCTGGCTATTATAAACAGTGCTGCGATGAACATTGGGGTACACGTGTCTCTTTCCCTTCTGGTTTCCTCAGTGTGTATGCCCAGCAGTGGGATTACTGGATCATAAGGCAGTTCTATTTCCAGTTTTTTAAGGAATCTCCACACTGTTCTCCATAGTGGCTGTACTAGTTTGCATTCCCACCAACAGTGTAAGAGGGTTCCCCTTTTCTCCACACCCTCTCCAGCATTTATTGCTTGTAGACTTTTGGATCACAGTCATTCTGACTGGCATGAAATGGTACCTCATAGTGGTTTTGATTTGCATTTCTCTGATAATGAGTGATGTTGAGCATCTTTCCATGTGTTTGTTAGCCATCTGTATGTCTTCTTTGGAGAAATGTCTATTTAGTTCTTTGGCCCATTTTTTGATTGGGCCATTTATTTTTCTGGAATTGAGCTGTAGGAGTTGCTTGTGTATTTTTGAGATTAGTTGTTTGTCAGTTGCTTCATTTGCTATTATTTTCTCCCAGTTGGAAGGCTGTCTTTTCACCTTGCTAATAGTTTCCTTTGTTGTGCAGAAGCTTTTAAGGTTAATTAGGTCCCATTTGTTTATTTTTGCTTTTATTTCCAATATTCTGGGAGGTGGGTCATAGAGGATCCTGCTGTGATGTATGTCGGAGAGTGTTTTGCCTATGTTCTCCTCTAGGAGTTTTATAGTTTCTGGTCTTACATTTAGATCTTTAATCCATTTTGAGTTTATTTTTGTGTATGGTGTTAGAAAGTGTTCTAGTTTCATTCTTTTACAAGTGGTTGACCAGTTTTCCCAGCACCACTTGTTAAAGAGATTGTCTTTAATCCATTGTATATTCTTGCCTCCTTTGTCAAAGATAAGGTGTCCATATGTATGTGGATTTATCTCTGGGCTTTCTATTTTGTTCCATTGATCTATATTTCTGTCTTTGTGCCATTACCATACTGTCTTGATAACTGTGGCTTTGTAGTAGAGCCTGAAGTCAGGTAGGTTGATTCCTCCAGTTCCATTCTTCTTTCTCAAGATAGCTTTGGCTATTCGAGGTTTTTTGTATTTCCATACAAATTGTGAAATTATTTGTTCTAGCTCTGTGAAGAATACCATTGGTAGCTTGATAGGGATTGCATTGAATCTATAAATTGCTTTGGGTAGTATACTCATTTCACTATATTGATTCTTCCAATCCATGAACATGGTATATTTCTCCATCTATTAGTGTCCTCTTTGATTTCTTTCACCAGTGTTTTACAGTTTTCTATATATAAGTCTTTAGTTTCTTTAGGTAGATATATTCCTAAGTATTTTATTCTTTCTGTTGCAATGGTGAATGGAATTGTTTCCTTAATTTCTCTTTCTATTTTCTCATTATTAGTGTATGGGAATGCAAGGGATTTCTGTGTGTTGATTTTATATCCTGAAACTTTACTATAATCATTGATTAGTTCTGGTAATTTTCTGGTGGAGTCTTTAGGGTTTTCTATGTAGAGGATCATGTCATCTGCAAATAGTGAGAGTTTTATTTCTTCTTTTCCAATTTGGATTCCTTTTATTTCTTTTTCTGCTCTGATTGCTGTGGCCAAAACTTCCAAAACTATGTTGAATAGTAATGGTGAAAGTGGGCACCCTTGTCTTGTTCCTGACTTTAGAGGAAATGCTTTCAATTTTTCACCATTGAGGATAATGTTTGCTGTAGGTTTGTCATATATAGCTTTTGTTATGTTGAGGTATGTTCCTTCTATTCCTGCTTTTTCTGGAGAGTTTTTATCATAAATGGATGTTGAATTTTGTCAAAGGCTTTCTCTGCATCTATTGAGATAATCATATGGTTTTTATTTTTCAATTTGTTAATGTGGTATATTACATTGATTGACTTGCGGATATTGAAGAATCCTTGCATCCCTGGGATAAAGCCCACTTGGTCATGGTGTATGATTTTTTTAATGTGTTGTTGGATTCTGATTGCTAGAATTTTGTTAAGGATTTTTGCATCTATGTTCATCAGTGATATTGGCCTGTAGTTTTCTTTTTTTGTGGGATCTTTGTCAGGTTTTGGTATTAGGGTGATGGTGGCCTCATAGAATGAATTTGGAAGTTTACCTTCCTCTGCAATTTTCTGGAAGAGTTTGAGTAGGCTAAGCTCTTCTCTAAATTTTTGGTAGAATTCAGCTGTGAAGCCATCTGGACCTGGGCTTTTGTTTGCTGGAAGATTCCTGATTACAGTTTCAATTTCCGTGCTTGTGATGGGTCTGTTAAGATTTTCTATTTTTTCCTGGTCCAGTTTTTGAAAGTTGTACTTTTTAAAGAATTTGTCCATTTCTTCCACATTGTCCATTTTATTGGCATATAATTGCTGATAGTAGTCCCTTATGATCCTTTGTACTTCTGTGTTGTCTGTTGTGATCTCTCCATTTTCATTTCTAATTTTATTGATTTGATTTTTCTCCCTTTGTTTCCTGATGAGTCTGGCTAATGGTTTGTCAATTTTATTTATCCTTTCAAAGAACCAGCTTTTGGCTTTGTTGATTTTTGCTATGGTCTCTTTTGTTTCTTTTGCACTTATTTCTGCCTTAATTTTTAAGATTTCTTTCCTTCTACTAACCCTGGGGTTCTTCATTTCTTCCTTTTCTAGTTGCTTTACGTGTAGAGTTAGGTTATTTATTTGACTTTTTTCTTGTTTCTTGAGGTGTGCCTGTATTGCTATGAACTTTCCCCTTAGGACTGCTTTTACCGTGTCCCACAGGTTTTGGGTTGTTGTGTTTTCATTTTCATTCGTTTCTATGCAAATTTTGATTTCTTTTTTGATTTCTTCTGTGATTTGTTGGTTATTCAGCAGCGTGTTGTTCAGCCTCCATATGTTGGAATTTTTAATAGTTTTTCTCCTGTAATTGAGATCTAATCTTACTGCATTGTGGTCAGAAAAAATGCTTGGGATGATTTCTATTTTTTTGAATTTACCAAGGCTAGCTTTATGGCCCAGGATGTGATCTATCCTGGAGAAGATTCCATGTGCGCTTGAGAAAAAGGTGAAATTCATTGTTTTGGGATGAAATGTCCTATATATATCAATTAGGTCTAACTGGTCTATTGTATCGTTTAAAGTTTGTGTTTCCTTGTTAATTTTCTGTTTAGTTGATCTATCCATAGGTGTGAGTGGGGTATTAAAGTCTCCCACTATTATTGTGTTATTGTTAATTTCTCCTTTCATACTTGTTAGCATTTGTCTTACGTACTGTGGTGCTCCTGTGTTGGGTGCATATATATTTATAATTGTTATATCTTCTTCTTGGATTGATCCTTTGATCATTATGTAGTGACCTTCTTTGTCTCTTTTCACAGCCTTTGTTTTAAAGTCTATTTTATCTGATATGAGTATTGCTACTCCTGCTTTCTTTTGGTCCCTATTTGCATGGAAAATCTTTTTCCAGCCCTTCACTTTCAGTCTGTATGTGTCCCCTGTTTTGAGGTGGGTCTCCTGTAGACAACATATGTAGGGGTCTTGTTTTTGTATCCATTCAGCCAGTCTTTGTCTTTTGGTTGGGGCATTCAACCCATTTATGTTTAAGGTAATTAGTGATAAGTATGATCCCGTTGCCATTTACTTTATTGTTTTGGGTTTGAATTTATACACCGTTTTTGTGTTTCCTGTCTAGAGAATATCCTTTAGTATTTGTTGGAGAGCTGGTTTGGTGGTGCTGAATTCTCTCAGCTTTTGCTTGTCTGTAAAGCTTTTGATTTCTCCTTCATAGGTGAATGAGATCCTTGCTGGGTACACTAATCTGGGCTGTAGGTTATTTTCTTTCATCACTTTAAGTATGTCTTGCCATTCCCTGCTGGCTTGAAGAGTTTCTATTGAAAGATCAGCTGTTATCCTTATGGGAATTCCCTTGTGTGTTATTTGTTGTTTTTCCCTTGCTGCTTTTAATATTTGTTCTTTGTGTTTGATCTTTGTTAATTTGATTAATATATGTCTTGGGGTGTTTTGCCTTGGGTTTATCCTGTTTGGGACTCTCTGGGTTTCTTGGACTTGAGTGACTATTTCCTTCCCCATTTTAGGGAAGTTTTCAACTATTATCTCCTCAAGTATTTTCTCTTGGTCTTTCGTTTTGTCTTCTTCTTCTGGGACCCCTATGATTCGAATGTTGGAGCGTTTAATATTGTCCTGGAGGTCTCTGAGATTGTTCTCATTTCTTTTAATTCTTTTTTCTTTTTTCCTCTCTGATTCATTTATTTCTACCATTCTATCTTCTACTTCACTAATCCTATCTTCTGCCTCTGTTATTTTACCATTTGTTGCCTCCAGAGTGTTTTTAATTTCATTTATTGCATTATTCATTATATATTGACTCTTTTTTATATCTTCTAGGTCCTTCTTAAACCTTTCTTGCATCTTCTCAATCCTTGTCTCCAGGCTATTTATCTGTGATTCGATTTTGATTTCAAGATTTTGGATCAATTTCACTGTCATTGTTTGGAATTCTTTATCAGGTAGATTCCCTATCTCTTCCTCTTTTGTTTGGTTTGGTGGGCATTTATCCTGTTCCTTTATCTGCTGGGTGTTCCTCTGTCTCTTCATCTTGTTTAAATTGCTGAGTTTGGGGTGTCCCTTCTGTATTCTGGCAGTTTGTGGAGTTCTCTTTATTGTGGTGTTTCCTCACTGTGTGTGGGTTTGTACAGGTGGCTTGTCAAGGTTTCTTGGTTAGGGAAGCTTGTGTCGGTGTTCTGGTGGGTGGAGCTGTATTTCTTCTCTCTGGAGTGCAATGAAGTGTTCAGTAATGAGTTATGAGATGTCTATGGTTTTGGGGTGACTTTGGGCAGCCTGTATCTTGGAGCTCAGGGCTGTGTTCCTTTGTTGCTGGAGAATGTGTTTGGTATGTCTTGCCCTGGAACTTGTTGGCCCTTGTGTGGTGCTTCGTTTCAGTGTCGGTATGGAGGCGTTTGATGAGCTCCTGTCATTAATGTTCCTGGGAGTCAGGAGTTCCCTGGAGTCAGGGTTTGGACTTAAGCCTCCTGCTTCCAGTTATCGGTCTTATTTTTACAGTAGTTTCAAAACTTCTCCTATACAGCACCATTGATAAAACATCGACGTTAAAAATGAAAAGTTTCTCCGCCGTGAGGGTCACCCAGAGAGGTTCACAGCGTTACATGGAGAAGAGAAGAGGGAGGAGGGAGTTAGAGGTGATCCAAGTGAGATGAGGTGGAATCAATAGAGGAGAGAGTGGGCTAGCCAGTAATCACTTCCTTATGTGCACTCCACAACTGGACCACTCAGAGATGTTCACGGAGTTATACAGAGAAGAGAAGAAGGAGGAAGGAGGCAGAGGTGGCCAGGAGGATAAAAGGGGGGAATGAAAAGGAGGGAGACAGATCCAGCCAGTAATCAGTTCCCTAAGTGTTCTCCACCGTCTGGAACACACAGAAATTCACAGAGTTGGGTAGAGTAGAGAGGGGTTAGGGAGGAGACACAGGCGACCTGGTGGAGAAAAAGGAGAGTCCAAAAGGAGAGAGAGCAGTCAAGCCAGTAATCTCGCTCCCTAGTGAAAAATGGGTCCTGAAGATTGGGTTCTTAAAGGTACAAAACAGGTAACAAATACATAAAAGCAAAAATTAAAAATCTAGAGTAGAGTTTGGAATTTCAAAAATACAAGGTTAAAGAAAAGAAGAAGGAAAAGAAAGAGAGAGAAAAACAAACAGACAAACAAAAACAAAGTCACAAAAATTATAAAGAAAATATAGATATAAAATTGATAACAAATACCAAAAAGCAAAAGTTAAAAATCTAGAGTTGAGTTTGGAATTTCAGGTATACAATGTTATATGAAAGAAGAAGAGAAAGAAAGAGAGAAAAAAAAAAGTCACAAAAATTATTTTAAAAAAAATATATATAGGTACAAAATTGATAACAAATACCAAAAAGCTAAAATTAAAAATCTAGAGTAGAGTTTGGAATTTCAGATATACAATGTTAAAGAAAAGAAGGCGAAAAAAAAGGTCAAAAAATTATAAAAAAAAAATATATATGAAGTTTGCTTTAAAAAAAAATAGGGTCTTTTTTTTCTTTTTTTTTTCCAAAGTAACAGTAGGTTATAAAAGTGAAAATTAAAGGAATAATAGAGGACTTAAAATTTTTTTTAAATTAAAAAAAAAGAAAGAATGATTGTAAAAATAGTAAAAATATATCTAGGACTTTCTCTGGTTTTGTTGTTGGTATTGTGGGTTCAGTTCATTTTCAGCTAGTTCCTTGGTCTGACTTATATTTCTCAAGATCTATAGGCCCCTTCCTATGCAGACGGTACTAACCGCAGGGTTTTAATCTATTGCCTGTAGCTTCCAAGGCGGTTCCCTCTGTTATAGCTTCTTCTGTTTGCTGGTCTCTTCAGTGTCTGGTTTCCACCCTGACACAAAGGGGACGGTGGAGGACACTTTTTTTTTTTTTTTTTTTTAGGCTCACTTGTTCAGTCGCACTGTGGGGAGGGAGGGACGCTGCAAACAAATAACACTGGTGTGTGCTCGCAGTGCCTCAGCCACACTGGGCCTGCCCCCGCTCACGGCGCGTGTAGCCTCCCTGCCCACACTGCTCAGGCTCTAGGTTGTTCCACCGGGAACCATCCGAGGCCAGCCCTGGGCTGCTTGCACCTCCCAGGTCCAAGCCGCTCAGGTTTAGGCACTCGGGTAGTCCTCAGAGGCACAGACTCGGTTGGGCCTGCATTTTGTGCCCTTCCCAGGTCCAGGCAGCTCAGGTGATGAGGTGTTTGGTGAGCGCGATTGCTGCGACTTATCGCCTCCCTGCCACTCAGTTATCTAGGTGTACAACCGGCACACCTTCTCAGGCGGATGTTGACTGTCCAGACCCCCAAGAAGTCTTAGTTAGCAAAGAAGCCTGCTTACAGTTTTATAGATAATGTTTCTCTGGGGCTGCGATTGCCCCCTTCCGGCTCTGGCTCCCTGTCACTGGAGGGGGATGGTCTGCAGCCGGCTATTTCTGTTCAGTCCTTTGTTCCGTGCATGGGCCTGGCGGTGTCTTAGGTTAGGGCTGGCTTTTCGCGTGATAGATATCCCACAGTCTGGTTTGCTAGCCCAAATTATTTCGCTTAGATAGCGCTCGGGGTATTCAGGCCAGATGCTTACTCTAAGCGATGCAGCCTGCGCCACGCCTCCCTGCCCAGCCCCCGCTTGCTAATGGCGTGTGCAGGCGTCTGCACTGCTTCTCCGCTACGGGAGTTACCGTAGGGCTCATAATCTGCGGGTTTTAATTGTTTACTTATTTTTCCTCCCTGTTATGTTGCCCTCTGTGCTTCCAAGGCTCCACACAAATTTGGCAGTGAGAAGGTTTCCTGGTGTTTGGAAACTTCTCTCTTTTTAAGACTCCCTTCCTGGGACGGAACTCTGTCCCTCCCTCTTTTGTCTCTTTTTTTGTCTTTTATATTTTTTCCTACCTCCTTTCAAAGACTTGTGTTGCTTTTCTGGGTGCCTGATGTCCTCTGCCAGCATTCAGAAGTTGTTTTGTGGAATTTACTCAGCGTTTAAATGTTCTTTTGATGAATTTGAGAGGGAGAAAATGTTCTCCCCATCCTACTCCTCCGCCATCTTAGCTCCTCCTCCCAGTACATATTATTCTTAAGTAACTCAACTAAAAATAAATAATTCCTCCACCAAGATCACATACATAAAACAGATCTAGAAGTATATCCTTTTCCCTCTTTGCAGCTGTCATGAAAATTTTCAATGCATCTTCTGAAAGTGCAGCTTAAGTGCTAGCTTAGAGACGAGAACTTGAAATGATGGGGCATCATCCTTTATAATGGAAAGTGAAGATTAAATCAATACCCACTGTGGTTATGCAAAGTCCCCTATATGCTCTGGGAATAAAAGGAGAGCATTAGGAAAGCCTGTTTGTCTTTGCTCTTAGTGATCCACTTGGGGAACTTGTGCCTTCTCTCTCATCTCAAGTTCCACATGTCTAGATGGTCTAGTTTACAGAAGAGTAAGATTTCCACCAGAAAACACAGCGAGAGACCCATTGTACTTCAAGTCATTACTATTCTTGGGTCCCTTTTGCAAATTTCCAAGAGACCATCCACCAAGCAAAAAAGTCATCTTTCTGTTAGGGGTAATACACTTGTTATCCAAAGGAGGTCTATTGCTGCTTTTGCACAAGTGGCCTGGTATGAAAATATTTCACACTCAAGTGATCCACTGGAGAGGCTCTGGTCCTTCCTTGCCATATTCTGAAGATAAAAAAGACAAGAACAGCAGCCTTAGCCTGAGAAGGGCATTGTGACAACATCTCAGCCTTCACAGAGATGGTGCTCAGGCCACCCTACCAGGTAAGTCGCCAAGACCCAAAGAGGAACTAGCTGAGAATGAGGGGAAGCTAGAATGAGTAGTAGAGGAGAAAAGTAATGAGCACTCATTTGCAATCTTGGTGTGTTACTGTGCTGAGGTTGGAGGTTGTCACTCTAACTTTTCTCTTGAACATTTATCTATGAAAAGAGACCAGTCAAAATCCTTGAGAAGCTGTGCAGATTCATTATATGAAATGATTTGATCCAGGCAGTGCAAGAGATAAACTGCTTGTGGTACTGCTGTTGTTATTCACTTGCCTAGTCATGTCCGACTCTTTGCAACCCCACCGACTGCAGCATGCCAGTCTTCCTGCCCTTCACCATCTCCTGGAGCTTGCTGAAACTCACGTTCAATAAGTCAGTGATGCCATCCAGCCACCTCATCCTCTGCCCTCCCCTTCTCCTCCTGCCTTCAATCTTTCCCAGCATCAGGGCCTTTTCTAATGAGTCAGCTCTTCACGTCAGGTGGCCAAAGATTGGAGCTTCAGTTTCAGCATCAGTCCTTGCAGTGAATATTCAAGATTGATTTCCTTTAGGATTGACTGTTTGGATCTCTCCTTGCTGTCCAAGGGACTCTCTAGAGTCTTCTCCAACACCGCAGTCCAAAAGCATCAATTCTTTGATGCTCAGCCTTCTTTATGGTCCAACTCTCATATCCGTACATGACTACTGGAAAAACCGTAGATTTGACTAGACCAGGAGTATGTCAAGGCTGTATATTGTCACCCTGCTTATTTAACTTATATGCAGAGTACATCATGAGAAACACTGAGCTGGAGGAAGCACAAGCTGGAATCAAGATTTCCAGGAGAAATATCAATAACCTCAGTATGCAGATGACACCACCCTTATGGCAGAAAGTGAAGAGGAACTAAAAAGCCTCTTAATGAAAGTGAAAGTGGAAAGTGAAAAAGTTGGCTTAAAGCCCAACATTCAGAAAACTAAGATCATGGCATCTGGTCCTATTACTTCATGGGAAATAAATTGGGAAACAGTGGAAACAGTGTCAGACTTTATTTTTCTGGGTTCCAAAATCACTGCAGATGGTGATTGCAGCCATGAAATTAAAAGATGCTTACTCCTTCCTTGGAAGGAAAGTTATGACCAACCTAGATAGCATATTCAAAAGCAGAGACATTACTTTGCCAACAAAGGTTCGTCTAGTCAAGGCTATGGTTTTTCCAGTGGTCATGTATGGATGTGAGAGTTGGACTGTGAAGAAGGCTGAGTGCTGAAGAATTGATGCTTCTGAACTGTGGTGTTGGAGAAGACTCTTGAGAGTCCCTTGGACTGCAAGGAGATCCAACCAGTCCATCCTAAAGGAGATCAGTCCTGAGTGTTCATTGGAAGGACTGATGCTAAAGCTGAAACTCCAGTACTTTGGCCACCTCATGCAAAGAGTTGACTCATTGGAAAAGACCCTGATTCTGGGAGGGATTGGGGGCAGGAGGAGAAGGGGACGACAGAGGATGAGATGGATGGATGGCATCACTGACTCGATGGACATGAGTTTGAGTGAACTCTGGAGCTGGTGATGGACAGGGAGGCCTGGCATGCTGTGATTCATGGGGTCGCAAAGAGTTGGACATGACTGAGTGACTGAACTGAACCGAACTGCACTGAAGAGCTCCCTCTCAGGAATGACTCTTTCTCTAAGCTGCTGGCAGATGGTTTTCAGTGCTATGTCTCTCGTGTGACATTCAGCTAAATAGATCCAAGGCCATGGCCTCTCCCCCAGTCACATGCACCTACAACAACGGATCAATGCGATGTCATAAGGTTCAGTTTTGCAGGGCTGTCCCAGCCCTGTGGCCTCTGAGGCAACCACAGCATAGTTCAACCTCTACCTCCACCCAGGCCTAAGTTACTTCTCACAGGTTTTTTTTTTTAGCTTGGGTTTTTTTTTTTTTTTTCCCTTTTCCCTGAATACCTGCTCCAATAAATGCTCCTGCTTGCAAATTTCAGAGTCTCCATATTTTCTCAGGGAACCAAACTCCAACACCTGGAGTTGGGTTTGCAATGGCTTTGGATCTTGCTTGCTTAACTCCTCTATCTCTTGCTACCAACACTAAGGAATGTAAAATTCCCTTCCTTTCCCACCCATACCCCTTCTCCAGCAGGGTCCAGAGAGGAGGATGCCCACAGGTATCCATACTTGATTAGCAAATTCTGTTAAGAACATAAAATACTCTGAATATTGCTATGCAATTTCCTATTTGTTTCAAAGTATAATTAGCTTGCAGTTGAAGAAATGACTATACTTATACAAAATAGCAAGAAAAGTAATCAGCTGTAGTATTCAACTGTGCATATGCTACATACATATGGCTAAGAAAAGAAATAAAAAATACTTTAGATATTATTAATCCAGTAAAAGTCACTTTCTATTTTTTTTTCTATTTTACTATCCATTCTGTTCAATTTGAAAGAAAGAATATTTTTTTATTTTTATTTTAAAATAATGTTGGATTTACAGCAGGATGACAGAAGTGGCACAGAGTATTCTTATATACCCTTCCACCAAAATGATCAAAACCAGGGTGATGAAGTTGTTACAATAATGGAAAGAGTATTATTTTTAATTTTTGGGTAGAAGTAATCTTACTTACTGTCCAGTTTTTAATTTTTGGCTAGAAGTAATCTTACCTGGAGAAGGAAGTGGCAACCCACTCCAGTACTCTTGCCTGGAAAATCCCATAGATGGGGGAGCCTGGTAGGCTACAGTCCATGGGGTCACAAAGAGTCAGACATGACTGAACGACTTCACTTTCTTTCTTTCTATAGTTCCTTTAGGAGAAGGAAATGGCAACCCACACCAGTATTCTTGCCTGGAGAATCCCGTGGACAGAGGAGCCTGGTGGGCTACAGTCTGCTGCTGCTGCTGCTGCTGCTGCTGCTAAGTCACTTCGGTCATGTCCGACTCTGTGCAACCCCATAGATGGAAGCCCACCAGGCTCCTCTGTCCTCGGAATTCTCCAGGCAAAAATACTGGAATGGGTTGCCATTTTTTACTCCAGGGCTGCAGTCTATGGGGTTGCAGAGAGTCTGACATGACTAAGCAACTAACACACACACACACACACACACACACAATCTTAATTACTGTCCAATCGCCCCTTGGACAGCAAGGAAATCAAACCAGTCAATCTTAAGGGAGATCAACCTTGAATATTCACTGGAAAGACTGATGCTGAAGCTGAAGTTTCAGTATTTTGGTCATCTGATGCAAACAGATGATTCATTGGGAAAGTCCCTGATGCTGGTAAAGATTGAGGGCAGAAGGAGAAGAGGGCATCAGAGGATGAGATGGCTGGATGGCATCACCAATGAAATGGACCTGAACTTGGGCAAACTCTGGGAGATGGTGAGAGACAGGGAGGCCTGGTGTGCTGCAGTCCATGGGGTTGCAAAGAGTCAGACACGACTGGGCCACTGAACAACAAGAACAACAATCTTACTGGTAACCTATTTGGTGCAGACTTGTAAAAGATAAATAAAATAGTTGCTTTATCCTGCTTTACACTGAGCAAATAGGTCATTACATAAGTGAATTAAAGCTGAAATCTCAGAATCTTAAAAGCTATTTTAAAGAGTATCTAGGCTAACCTCCCCCTTATGTAATACCTGTAAAAGTATTTGCATGTTAGCAATGTTAGTAAAGATTAGCATTTTGTGACATAAAAAAGCTTTAATTTTCAAAAAACTTCTAATTTTGAGAAGTTGCTCAATATTAATCAAAGGTTTAAACACTCTTATCTTGACCTATTGTACTCACAACTTGGTCTATTTTGTTTAATTATTATGCATATGGTATGGATTAAAGATCATTTATTACTTACTCTTCTTGTTCTAAACAGTATACAGTTATTAATATCATTTTAAAGGGTGGTACCCAGAACTTACAACTACATCCTTTCTCCAGTTGATGACTAAACAACACAATGTAAAGAGGCACCATATCTTTTATCCTTAATACCATCCTTGCATTAACCGAGTTGGTGGTTACTTTGGCATTTTGGTTACTCTCATCATACAATTGACTGATATTTCACTTGATGGCATATAAAACTACTCAGTCTTTCTTAAACATGGTGCTACTTAGCTAGGTGCACATAGCTATGCAAATATTAAAAATCCTGGAAATCTGTTTATGTCAGTAAATTATAAACATTTTTATCTAAGCCTTTGTTTTGGTAAGTTATGCAAATATGCAAATATGCAAAACTTTTGCTATGTTGTTTATCTATATAGAATCATGTGACACAGAGTATTTCTTGCTTGCTAAATAATATATATATCCCTTTTCTGTTAGGTACTGTTAAAAACTGTAGATATGCTGATTTTTTATTTTCATCACAAAAATTCTGACAGTAGATAACTTTTCACTTAGATTCCAAATCCATGTCATCTGATCATTCAACTTTTGAGATGACTGTCCAAATGGATTTTTACATTCTAAAGTAATATTCTGCATTGAGAAATTCCCAGAATTTGGGGTTGTATCCTGATGAGATTCTGAATTGTTTGTTTAAAAACTACTCATTTAGGAGAAGTCATGATAATAAAATTATCATTTGAGCTCTTGCTGAGAAATATCATATTGAAAGTGAAAGTGAAAGTCCCTCAGGTGTGTCCAACTGTTTGCCAACCCATGGACTGTAGTCCATGGAATTCTCCAGGCCAGACTTCTGGGGTGGGTAGCCTTTCCCTTCTCCAGGGGATCTTCCCAACCCAACTTACTGTCAAATTTTAAAGTTACTGGCAACAGTAATAATAAAAATATTGACACTTCCCATTTGCATTGGATCATATACCTTAGCTAACTGCCACTTTTGACAACGAGTTCATGTCTATCTGAGGGGGGAAAAATCATATTTCATAGGAAAATTAGCCCACAATTTTGTCAGTACATATATGATATTACAATAGTAATAATTTGTAATTAACAATTTTAAAGCTTGGGGAATTCCCTGGCAGTCCAGTGGTTAGTATTCCACACTTTCACTACCAAGGAACCAAGCTCAGTCTCTGATTGGGGAACTAAGATCCCGCATGCCATACAGATTGGCCAAAAATAAATAAATAAAAATTATTAGAATTATTTTTTTCTGGTGATAGTTATAATGCAAACAAAAAACTCTACCAAATTAAAAATGCTTTTTTTCTTAATCAAATTTGAATATTTCATGATCCCTTAGTATGCTTTATGTATACATTATTAATAACACAGATTTAAATTTCAGTGTGATAGATTGGTTCACTATACCTGTATTCCTAAACCTTTTTAGAATGTTCCTGTGTGTCAGAGGCTGTGAAACTAAAAGCTCCATTTCCTTTTCTAAGTCAATTGAACAGAGCCAGTAGCAACCGGATTGTTTTTAATGCCTTAGCAAATGTCAGTCTTCCTTTGCCGTCAGTTGAGAGCATGAGTTTGAAAGTCATAAGATCAAACTGTTTTGTGTTGAAGCAGCATAACCTGTGTCCATCACAAAGGTCTTCTCTCCCAAGTGGTATAAAAATATATCTAAATGTTATGTTAATTTGGACCAGTGATCACTTCATGTCAACACAGGGGCATAGTCAAAACAATATAACTTCTTCATCTCTGGAGAAAATTTTAAGGCAAATCCAATATAAATAATTGGACCAAACTCACTTGGGAACTGGTATTTCATATGTAATTACATTAACTCTTTGGGTGTAATTTTACAGTTAGAAGGGAATGAAAAGCCTCACCATGCATTTCTTACCCTCAAATTCTTCTGTTATAAATGTTTGCTGAGGACCATCTACTGTGCTAGGCATGGACCCTGACTGAGATTAAAGGGATCCCTACTGCTAGTGTTGCCAAAATCTTGGCTCCCTGTCCACCAATGCCAAATAGAAATACAGAGATAGAGTTTGGAGGAAATAGAAAAGAGTAACATTATTATTTTTGCCAGGCAAAAGGAAAACACAGCAGGCTAGCGCCTCAAGAACTGTGCACCTCCCTTTCTCAGGAATAGGAAGAGGGTTTATAACCTCTTGAAGATCTTGCTTTTTGTTGTTTTCTCTTACAAAGTTTCCAAATGGCCACAGCTGGCACCAGACAACTCAGCAACTGAGACTTGTGTCCCTGACGCTATCAGCCCATGACCTTCGTTCTGAAATGCAGAATGCTACAGGAGAGTGTAGCGGGAAAGTGTAGCAGGTGCGGAGTGTAATTTATATGGAGTCAGAGAGTAATTAGCTTTGCGAAGGACAACTCCAGCTACAAGTGTTTGGCAGCTGTAAAAGCTAAAGACTAAGATTAGTTTAACTCTTTTGGGCTTCTCTGGTGGCTCAGATGGTGAAGAATCTATCTGCAATGCAGGTAGAACTGGGTTTGATTCCTGGATTGTGAAGATCCCCCAGAGAAGGAAATGGCAACCCACTCCAGTATACTTGCCTGGGAAATCCCATGGGCAGAGGAGCCTGGCGGGCTACAGTCTATGGGGTCGGGTGGCAGAGAGTCTGACATGACTGAGCGACTAACATAGCACAGGCCTGTTTGGCTGGTATGTGCCAAGGGTTGTTCACTCTTTCTTTTTTGTTGCAACACTAGCAGTGAGAGAAGCTCTCCTAACCCGATTCCCAGCCCAGAGTCCCTTCTGCTGTGCTGCACACAAGCACATGTTCAATAAAACCATACATTCTTTTTATTTACAAAACAGATTGTAAAGAATCTTTCCTCACAGTAAAACAGAAAACAAAGCATAATAAAAACCGTATTTGTATGGCCACAAAGCTTGCTGAAGGATATGTAAATATATCCAAGCTATTTCTGCCAAATGATAAGAACAAATTGGGCTTATTTCCAACCTCATCTCAACGTTAATCCAGTAGGATTGCATATAGCAAGAGAGAACTTAAAGCAGATGATTATTATCTGATAACCATCATTTAAAACTTATTATAGTTCATATTTGAAAAATGAGGAAGAGCATTGATTTTAATATAATTTCATTTTTCATCTAGTTTGCTCAGAGGATAATTTAATTTAAAAAGATCAAATGCATTGATGAAACTATAAGTTTCCTAATGCTCAGCAGGTGAGTATTGGTAATGAAAACTGGCTTTCATCTTTATGATGTGTCACGTTTTAACATTTTAATGAGGCGAGAGATTTACATGAAATCAAAGACTTGGCATTTTATATTAAGGTCATCCTTCTTAGAAGGTCATGTTTTCTCAAACTATATTAAACCTTGATTATATTTTTGTGTTTATTTTATTTGTAACTTACTGTTAATTATATATAATGGTACTTGATAGTAGACAAGAAGTCAAAAAGAAAAAAAACAAGCTTTCTCTTGTTTATTTTTTAGTAACTAGAAGTATCTCTCCATAGGTACAAAAAATAGAGGCCCTCTTTACCAAGATCACAGATAATCTTTCCTTTGCATTCCTTAACACATACAAAGGAAATTTGATTTTTCAGAAACTCGGTTTAAAAATGGGTTGGTGAGAAGCTGAGTCCATTAAGAAGTTAACTTAGGCTGAGTTTTAATTTCCATCAGATCTGAGCATTGTTTTGGTTAACAGTACAGGTATCTGTAGGAAGACACAGTTCCCCTCTCTACTTGCTAAGCATATATACCAAGAGTATCATACCTCAAGTTGTATAACTGACCTTACTGCAATGTAATGGGGGAAAATAGAGCTGTCAGTCTGAATACATGAAGTCTAGTCCCAAATCTGCTATTTATTTTGATAATTTGTGCCAGAGAAATAAGTATGGTCTTCTCTTACTTGAAAATATATGATGACTCATAAGAGAAACAAACTAGAAAATGAGTCCAGTTTTTGCAATTATGTATATTCTTAAATATGAAAAACATTGATATTAATAGCATGACCAAAAGAATATCATGGCTCTGGAATTACTACTCAAGAAGAGAATATTTCATCTGCATATTAACAGCTCAGTGACTCACATCCAATCTAGTTGTTCTCTCTCAGCTTAGGAAAATTCCAATTCTGTGACTTGCTGAGCACAAAATGAAACTACACGTTTTACTTGCTTTCTGGAAGTCCTTCTTTGTCATTGCATATTCCATGCCCTAGTGATCCTCAATGATGGATGCATATTAAAGTTTACTGAGGATCTTTGAAAAATGATGATGCTAGGGTTCTGCTTCTGGGGATTCTGATTTAATTGGTCTTTGGGGAGCTTGGAATCATATTTTTAAAGTTAGCAATTAACCTAATAGGTAAAATTTTCTTAGAGGAAGGAAGCAGCAGCTACTGACCCCATGGAAGTAGGCTACCTTCAGTTGTAGGCTCTAAATTGTAGGTTCCAAATGAGAACTATGTCCTGAATTCACATCCCGTGTTAACATGGCATGTCACAGAATCAGTTTGGGACACTGTTGGTGAAAGATGGAAACATGGAAAAGAAAGACAGAGAAGCAGACCTCTCTCAGCTTATAAAGAAAGTCTCAAGTTATGAATATGTAATTGTTAAATTTTGCTATCATCTTGGATAAATGTTTACCCTTTTCATTGCCTGTTCACATTCAAAGTCTACTCTAATCTTCAGTAGACATTTCAGTTATACAAGAGGAAAATTTACCTCTCTTTTAGAGTTGGAGCAAACTTATCTCATGTTGAGGGTAGCAGGCACCCTTCAAACTGTTTAAAGTTAAAAAAAGTTAATTTATCTTGGAATATAAGTCCTCTGAAACGTATATTCAGGGTTGTAGTTTTTCTGCCATCCACCGCATTCTCTCTATAAAAAAGTATGCATATTCAACCACCGTCAGTAGATAGAGCACGTACTATTAACTAAATTTAATAGTGGTGATGAAATGACAGTAATGCTACCCAAATGTCTTTCATAAACTGTCTTTTTAACACTGACATATGTCTGGAATATGTGATTTCAAGTTCAGAGTACAACTTATACATGCATTTTAGCATATGACTCACTAGCTCCCTGAGAAAATCAAGCTCAGGACCTCTACTTTCTCAAGGTTATAAATAATTCAGAACCTCACACACAATAGGGCTTCCCTGGTGTCTCAGGTGTAAGAAATCTACCTGAAATACAAAAGACCCAGGTTCCATCCCTGGGTTGGGAAAATCCCCTGGAGAAGGGAATGGCTACTCACTCTAATATTCTTGCCTGGAGAATTCCAAGGACAGAGGAGCCTGGTAGGCTATGGTCCATGGGCTCACAAAGAGCTGGAAATGACTGAACGACTAACACTTTTACTTTCACTTTGAACATAATAAATATGAATTCATGTAAAATAGCACTTAATTGGGACTTATTCTGTATAAATAATTTTTCCAGATGATGTAAGAGTGCAATGAACAAAAGAAGAGTGTTTGGTGCCTAGAAGGAGAAAAGTAAAAAGTGAAAGTGAAGTTGCTTAGTCATGTCCGACTCTTTGCGACCCCATGGACTGTAGCCTACCAGGCTTCTCTGTCCATGGGATTTTCCAGGCAAGAATACTGGAGTGAGTTGCCGTTTCCTTCACCAGGGGATCTTCCCGACCCAGAGATTGAACCCAGATCTCCCACCATTGCAGGCAGACACTTTACCCTCTGAGACACCAGGGAAGCCCAGAAGGAGATGGATCTTGCTATAGTGAAGAGTCTATTGTTGTTCAGTTGCTCAGTCATATCTGACTCTTTGCGACCCCATGGGAGCTAGTCCTTCAGGCTCCTCTGTCCGTGGTGCTTTCCAGGCAAGAATACTGGAGTGGGTTGCCATTTCCTTCTCCAGGGGATCTTCCCATCCCAGGGATCAAACCTGTGTCTCCTGCATGACAGGCAGATTCTTTACCACTGAGCCATAAGAAGGGTATCACAGTGACCACAAACAATATGCCCGCAGAGCGTCTCCAACATCTCAAAGATCCATGCCCCCCGGCATACATTCCCTGTATAATGTTCTCCCATTTCACACTGTGAGACCAACAGCATGATAAAAAGTGACAGTATCCGCATTTCTGAGATCAAGGAATAAACAGACTATGGTATCTGTCTTAAGTGCTACTATCCTTTTCTTGAATCACTTGCTCTGGGAAAACCCTTGTCCCTCAGGAAGGATCCTTGTGAGGTTGCATGGAAGCCTCATGCCAACAGCTAGGTGAGTGAAATTGGAAACAGTATCTTCAATCTCAGATAAAAAATTTGTTTTAATGTATTGTCATTTTTTCTGTACACTAATCATTTTGCTGTGAATTTCATTTTATTTTTTATACTTTTGATTGTGCCGTGTGGCAAGAGGGATCTGAGTTCATGACAAGGGATTGAACCCATGCTCCACACGTTGGAAGGCAAGAGTCTTAACCACTAAGACCACCAGAGAAGCCTCTCAGTTTAGTCTTGGGATGACACCTTGAGCTAGAAATAGCCCTGTAAGTCGTTCCTCAATTCCTGACCCTCAGAAACTGCCTGAGATGGTAAATGGTAGCTATGTTAAGCTGGTAATACTTGGGGTTGTATTTGATACAGACAGTGAATACAGAGAATATTTAGATGAAAGAGAAAGGGAGAAATGTATTATAACTAGAGAGCCAGGATAAAGGTGGGAGAAGCGATATGAAATACAGCTTAAGAGATGAAGGACATTCATAAGTGGTAGAGGGACATGATTTTCCCAAGTGACTGGATAGTTTGTTATTGCAGAAAAGCTGGACTGTAGTGGGCGTGATGGATGGAAGGTAAAGCTTTGGTTACTGGAACTTCCTGTAACCACATGTAGAGTAGGAATGGAGGGAAATTATTAATCTCTAGTGGGCTTTAAATGTCAGCCTGGGGAGTGTGTGTGCGTTGTCTGATAAAAATCTGTGTTTGTAGAAAAGAACTTCAGCCACTTTTGACAATGAACTTAAAGAGGAGAAAAAAGATCAGTCAACAGCCTGTCAGGAAAATAATGAAGCCTACAAAAACTTTGGCTGGGGAATAGAAAAAAGCAAGAGGGGAGCAACCTGATGGACAGAGTTTAGGCCTAATTGAAGGGAGTGATGGTTGAACTGATTCAGAGGTGGAGTAACAATGACTCATGTTTTCAACCTGCAGGTCATGGACGGAGAGTGATGTCTTTAATATAACAGAGGAAGACAGGAAGAGGGGAAGGCTGGGGGGAAATGATGAGAGCTAACCAGCCAAATAAATAAGTCCTGACATTGGTGTAGCACTTTGGCATTTACGAAGTAACCTCAAGCCATTATTTATTTTTTAATTTTTATTGGATATAGTTGATTTATAATACGGTGTTAGTTTCAGGTGTACAGCAAAGTGAATCAGTTGTACATGTACCTATATCACTCTTTTTATTTTTTTAGGCTATTTTCCCATATAGGTCAGAATACTGAATAGATTTCCCTGTGTTATACAGGTTCTCATTAGTTATCTGTTTTATATAAGAAAGTGAAACTGAGAGTCACTCAGCTGTGTCCAACTCTTTGTGATCCCATGAACTATACACTCCATGGAATTCTCCAGGCCAGAATACTGGAGTGGGTAGCTTTTCCCTTCTCCAGGGGATCTTCCCAACCCAGGGAATCAAACCCAGGTCTCCTGCATTGCAGGTGGATTCTTTACCAGCTGAGCCACAAGAGAAGCCCAAGAATACTGGGATGGGTAGCCTATCCCTTCTGCAGGGGATCTTCCCGACCCAAGAATCAAACCCAGGTCTCCCACATTGCAGGTGTATTCTTTATCAGCTCAGCCACCAGGGAAGTCCTATATATAGTCGTGGAGAAGGCAATGGCAACCCATGCCGATACTCTTGCCTGGAGAATCCCATGGAGGCAGGAGCCTGGTAGGGTGCAGTCTGTGGGGTCGCTAAGAGTCGGACACGACTGAGCGACTTCACTTTCACTTTTCACTTTAATGCATTGGAGAAGGCAATGGCAACCCACTCCAGTACTCTTGCCTGGAGAATCCCATGGACGCAGGAACCTGTTGGGCTGCCGTCTATGGGGTCGCACAGAGTCGGACACGACTGAAGTGACTTAGCTGCAGCTGCTGCTGCTGTATGCATCAATCCCGATCTGCCAGTTTATCTCTCCTCCTCTCATTGAGATTACTGTGTTATTTAATCCTCACAAGGATTCTGTAGAGAAAGCTCCTCTTCATTTGAGAGAAGAAAGCCAAGAAGATTAAGTGTAATTCACCCAATCAAGGTCACAGAACAAGTAAATAGCAGATTTGGGTCTAGAATTCATGGATACCTCTGTGTTTTTCCATTATATCCAGCTAGTAATATAACTAGGAGTAATTTTTAATTTAAAAAACACTTCACAAATGCACAGCTGTGTGCATTTGGGTCAAGGAACTCAGAAAGTGAAGGGAAGACCACAAAGCTGTTTTATACTTTCCTTCAGTATTATGAACTTAGAAAATCAGTGGACCACCTCAGGTTTAACCTTTTCAGGAACCTACCATCAGACTATGTGAGAGAGTTCATTCTCCCTTGACCTTTCTCAGCTTTTCATTGACAACTTTTACAACCTTCCCTCTGAAAATCATCTTTCCTTTATGTCTGTTGAAGGATTTCCAGGTCTTTGAAACTATCTACAAGCTAACAATTATGCATTTGGATTATGTGCAAAGATAGGTTTATTCATAGTGTAAGTTACACTTCTTGTGCAGCAACATTCACGGAAGGAATAGAGATAACATTACTGATTAAAATACCAGTAGCACACAGGAAATCCAATCCAGCTTTAGATTTATTTTAACCCAAAAGCAAATATTACAACTACATTGAAAATGATTTAAAATGACAATACAACCTTGTTCATTTTGGCCCATATTTTGAGGCAAGTACAATCTGGCAGATTAATCAGATAATTGAATGAATTGTTGAATCCAAGTCTTATTGAATTTGTTAAAATATTGCTTCTGTTGTCTGTTTTGATTTTTTTGGCCATGAGGCATGTGGAAATCTTAGCTCTCTGACCAAAAATTGAATTCACAACCCCTGTATTTGAAGGAGAAGTCTTGACCAAGGAGGTCATCTAGCTACAGGAAATTCTTAGTGAGAAATTATTCACTTTAATAAATAAGATGTCTTGTAATATTATTTTTAAAAGATAAGTTTAATCAACTTTAAGTTGTGCTTGATAATGACTCTGCATTTATGTACAGCATGAGAAAGTAGATATATCATCCTGGGACTTAAAGAAAGGCTTCACATAGAAGGTATTATGTGAGGTAGGATTTAAAGGATGAGTAGAAGTGAGGAAAAGATAGAGAGCAGAACACTCCCGGCAGAGAGAAGAGGATACCCAAAAAGACATGGGAGACTCAAGTAGTTTCTTATATTGAAATAGTTTATTGTTGAAAAATAAATATTTTGTTGTTGTTTAGTCACTAGATTATGTCTGACTCTGCGTCCCTATGGACGGTAGCATGCTAGGTTCCTGTCTTTCACTATCTCCCAGTTTGCTTAAATTCATACCCACTGAGTCAGTGATGCTACCTAACCATCTCATCATCTGTTGCACCTGTCTCCTGCTGTCTTCAATCTTTCCCAGCATCAGTGTCTTTTCCAGTGAATTGGCTCTTCACATCAGGTGGCTAAAGTATTGGAGCTTCACTTTATCAACAGCCTTTCCAATGAATATTCAGGGTTGATTTCCTTTTAGGATTGACGGGTTTGATCTTCAAGAGATTCTCAAGAGTCTTCTCCAGCACCACAATTCAAAAGCATCAATTCTTTGGCACTCAGCCTTCTTTATGGCCCAACTCTTACATCCGTACATGACTACTGGAAAAATTATAGCTTTGACTATACAGGCCACTGTCAGGCCATTGTCTCTGCTTTTTAATAAAAAGTCATAGCTTGCCTTCCAAAGATCAAGTGTCTTTTAATTTTCATAGCTGCAGTCATCAACTACAGTGATTTTGGAACCCCTAAAATAAAATCTGTGACTGTTTCCACTTCTCCCCATCTATTTGCCATGAAGTAATGGGCTTGGATGCTGTGATCTTTATTTTTTGAATGTTGAGTTTCAAGTCAGCTTTTTCACTCTTCTCTTTCACCTTCATTACTGCTAAGTCACTTCAGTCATGTCTGACTCTGTGAGACCCCAGAGATGGCAGCCCACCAGGCTCCCCCATCCCTGGGATTCTCCAGGCAAGAACACCGGAGTGGGTTGCCATTTCCTTCTCCAATGCATGAAAGTGAAAAGTGAAAGTGAAGTCTCTCAGTCTTGTCTGACTCTTAGCTGCCCCATGGACTGCAGCCCACCAGGCTCCTCCATCCATGGGATTTTCCAGGCAAGAGTACTGGAGTGGGGTGCCATCGCCTTCTCCCTTCACCTTCATTAGGAGACTCTTAAGTTCCTCTTCACTTTCTGTCATTAAGGAGTAATTAAAGCAGGCTTTGAGTAGGCTTCCAATCTTAAAGTCACTTGGATATGATGTGGAGATTTAAAGATTTATTCAGGTTATAAAGATTTACTTAATGTGTATACAGGGGAATAATGAAACAAGACAGATTTTATGAATATCATTCTAAGGTCATTTTGAAAGATTACAAAGAGATGAATACAGACAAAGATAAATTTTATGTTCAAGTGAGAGAAGATGAGGGATTGAACTAAATCCGTGAAAGAAAAACTGAGAAACATGTGAATTACTTGGCAGGAAGGAGGTAAATGGGTGGATAATGGTGACAAACTGGAAAGTGAGAGAACAGGGGCCTCATAATTATTTTCCAACAAAATGTATGAATGCAGGTGTATAAATCTCTAAAGATCAGGTCTCTGAAGTCATTTCATGAGAATGAGAGGTAGCTTGGAGAATCTTGCATTGTCGCTTAAGAATAAAGAACAAAATAGTCCCCAGTAGGTTTCTTTTTATTATATTGGAGTTGGAAATATGGAGAGCACAGTAATATTGAATTGGTGAATTCAGAAGCAGGAGCAATTAGGAAAATTGGATGAAAATTAGCTATAAACATTCTGATGTAAAGGAAAGCTATGAGAAGTCAGAAGACTATGATTTGACTTGATGAGTAAAATAGTACTTGCTAAAAGAGTGAAAGCAAAAACAAGAAAAAACACTAGGAAAAAGATAAAAGGAAAGAAAAGATATGAAATACAGCAGCAAATGGAATGCCCATTAAATGAAGAAAGATGAATTTCAAAACAGTATTGTTCTGATTAATCCAAGATTTCTATTCATATTATGTGATTCAGCATAGGAAACTCTTCAGAGATTAAGGAAAATGGGGTTTCTTTTTCTTCCAGAAGAAGCACAATGTAATTCCCATGTGGGATTCATAATATTCTCCTAGACAATTACCTTCTGTAACAGAACAGCAACTTCTCATAGTCCAAATTGGACATTCATGTCTTTTTCTGTAAATGGGGCCTCTGTCAGGCTTTGTGGGGATTACTGGCTAGCCATGTAAATTTCCCTTGAAAATCTTTCTTCCTGGGTATTTAGGAAGAATTGATTCTAAGGAGAGAGGTTTGACTCATCAGTTGCAGATTAAGAGTTTCCTTTCTTAGTATTAAAGTCACATTTTGAAAAGACTGCAGAAATATCTTCTCTTTGTCTTTAATTATAAGGAATCTAATATCTATAGTGTATTCATTTTCCCCAATACATTTGATTGATCTCTGAGCTTACCAGGTACCTTCAGCATGAGGTAGCTTCAGCATGAGAAAGACTAATGAATCCTTTCACAAAAAAGCATTATCTTTTTATTTCATTACAAGAAGTTTTCTTATATTGCTACTTAAGACTGTATATCAAAAGTCACCTCTAAGACACAGCAAACTGAACAATATTTTTGTTTTATTTAATTAATTAATGTTCAGGTCATTACTTGTGTTAGCAATCCATTTATTTCCGGAGTAGTTTGAAACTAACCCCAATGCTTTGAGCAATGATCTTTTCTGCATGAGAACCTCACTGTGGAGGTAAATGTTTTTGCAGGGCTCATAATACTTCCAAAATTAGCAAAGTCATAATGGATTCAAGTGGGTGATTGGTAAAATCTGTTCTGCTATGAGACTCACCAATTCTGTGTTTGTAGAACTGTGCTTTAAGAGGTATCATAACTATACTTGCTGATTAGAAAAAGAATTTTGAAGGAAGTGTTTCTTTTTGTAGCTGTCTTGCCTCTTGAGTTCTTGGAAGTAAAAGTCGCAGATCTGTCCTCAAGCCTCACCAACAGCTCTTTGCTATTTCTATTCCATCAGAGTGGGATTTCTTTCTGTTCTCATCTTGAAATCTGAGAGAAAAAAGAATATAGAAGATTAAGCTGGTAAAGTGAAATAAAGTCAGTCAAAAAATAATGTTCACAGAAGTTTTAATATTAACTACCTTGTTACCATTTCTTAATGCTAACCTTGACTGAATTGTGAAAATGGTGTTAGATTACATGGATTCCACACACAAAAAAAATACCATTTTTGAGATGTGACTAGATAACCCCATTATTATTTAAGCAAGGAAAGGACTATCAAAATACTTGAGCTTAATTAAAGGACCTCTTAAGTTTTAAATGCAAAGTTTTGTGTGTGACATATTTTATAATCATGGCTACTATGCACAGATATTTTGTTTTTACTTTCAGGTTACTATTTTAAGATATCTTCTCAGCTACCTTCCTCTTAGGAAATAAGATTAAAGGGGAGAAAGAAAATTCACATTAAACAACTATTTACTCTAAAAATATTTATAAATGTTAGACTATTCATAATGAAATTATTTTATATTTAATTCAAACAAACATCCCTACCCTTGAAGTGCTTATGTTGTAGTGGTGGAGGCATTATATGTAAAGAAGTAAAAATTATATGTCAGATTAGAGCTATTGGAAAAGTAAGGGAGATGACAGAATACAGGCAGTTGTATATAGTGAATGGAAGTCATGTTGTTATTGCTTACATTTTTTTTTTTGTTTAGATATAAGCTACAAATTAAAGGACATCTTTTTAAGGGCACACTTTGATAATTCAGGGCAAGTATATACACTCGTGGGCTTCCCTGGTGGCTCAGATGGTAAAGACTCCACCTGCAATGAGGGAGACCTGGCTTCAATCCCTGGGTTGGGAAGATCCCTTGGAGGAGGGCATGGCAACCCACTCCAGTATTCTTGCCTGGAGAATCTCCATGGACAGAGGAGCCTGGCAGGATACAGTCCATGGGATCACAGAGTTGGAAATGACTGAGCAACTAAGCACAGCACATATACACTTGTATAAGCAATTAATACACAGAATACTTCTGTATTCCCCCAAATTCCCTTGACAAAGGCAAGAAATCTCCACAAACACACCCTTCTCTGTTAGTCATTAATATGCTTACTGTCATTATAAATTAATTTTGCCCTTTCTGACTAAATTAATTTTGTGCTTTGTGTCTGACTTCTTTTCTTCAGCATACTACTTATGATAGTCAATACATCTTGGGTGTATAAATAGTGTGTGACTTTCTATTAGTAGTTGTATTCCAATGTAAGGACGTACCATAGTGCTTCTTTTTTTCAAATTTTTTTTATTTTAAATTGTAGTACAGTATAGCCAATCAACAATGCTGGGATACCTTCAGGAGAACAGTGAAGGGACTCCGCTATACATATACATATATCCGTTCTCCCCCAAACTCCGCTCCCATGGCATAGAAAGCACTATAGGCTTTCTATCCATTCACTTGTTAGCAAGCATTTTCACTGCTTCCAGTTTGGGGGTGTTATGAATAAAGCTGCTATGAACAGTGCTGCTATGCAAGAGTCTTTGTCTAGACATATGCCTTTATTTCTCATAAGTAAATATCTAGAATTAGAACTGTTGGATCTTATGGTTGATGCATATTTACATTATTAAAAAATGCCAAGTAGTTTTCCAAAGTGGTTCTTCCATTTAATATTGCTACCAGGTGTGTATGAGAATTAATGTTAGTCTTTTCATTTTAATCATTCCAATGGATGAGTTGTGGTGTAATAGATCACAAGCATCATTGTGTGAACTTACTGAATATTTGTATATCTAATTTGTGGACTGTTGGTTCAAATTTTTGCCCATTTATAAGTGGGTTTTGTCATTCTGTTTATGTTATTCATAAGAGTTTTTCGCATGTAGCTGATACATGTCCTTTGCCTTAAACGTGTCTTGGAGGTGAGCGTGCTTGTACCATTTTCCAACTGAATACGACTTCCACATGTTATAAACTAATGCTTTATGTCAAGAATCTGATATAAGGGGCTCTGTCAATGCCCTGTAAAAACTAGGGAGTTTCCTAGGAAGAAAGCAGTACAAAATGTTTCCCATCTAGTGGTTTTGTTCTTTCAAAGTTTATATGTCTCCAGTTTCTGTCTGCTTCTGGTATCATCTGATACTATCAAGCAGTTTTTTGTTTATTTCTTGATATATTTTATCTACAGTATTTAATTTTTTAGGGATTCTGAAATTATCAGAATCAGAACTCTAAACTTATAAATTGTTTTCATTGTTCATTTGCTAAGTACTATCTGACTCTTTGCGACTCCAGGGACTGCAGCATGCCAGGCTTTCCTGTTCACTATCTCTGGAAGTTTACTCAAACTCATGCCCATTGAGTCAGTGACATCACCCAATCATCTCATCCTCTGTCATCCCCTTCTCCTCCTGACCTCAATCTTTCCCAGCATCTGAGCTTTTCCTATGAGTTAGCTTTACAAATCAGGTGGACAAACATTGGAGCTTCGGCTTCAGCATTGATTCTTCCAATGAACTTTCAGGGTTGATTTCCTTTTCGGATTGACTAGTTTGATCTCCTTGCTGTCCAAGGGACTCTATCTTATGAATTTCATTTATATGCATTTTTTTAAACCTTACACTTGAGAGTGTTTATTTATGGATATATTTTAATCCATATTACATATAGAAGTGTATGTCTGTCAATCCTATACTCATAGTTTATCCACCCCACCACCATAAGTTTGTCTTCCATGTCAGTGACTACTCTCTACTGAATGCCTGAAAAATGATAGCATATTAATACCCATTGCACTAGTTATTTTTATTCCTACAATATTAAGTTCCAGAAATAGATGTGGCTTTAATAATGTTTAAGAATATAGTTAGGGACTCCATGTTGATAATTTATGGATAATTTGGTTTTTTCCTCTTAATTCGTTATGAAATATAATCTGTAAAAATGCAAGAATTGAGATATATACAAAAATATATTGAGGTTCAACAAAATCTGAATATGTTAAAGTGTGAATACATTGATGGCCACCCTCTGAATTATTTGATATTTAGATCAACAGTCTTGGAATCCATTACTGAATTCAGCCTAATTACATTCAAATGCAATATAACATTTTCTATTTGATTGAGATTTAAATTAGAGGAGACATAATTTATATCAAAGTCAATTAGAAGCTTTACAGAAAACAGTTCAGAACATTCTGTTCCGTCAAAAAGAGCCCTGGCAGTCTATCTGGCAAAATGCCAGAGAGTAATTTGGAATTAGCACAATTAGGTATTTACTACTACTGTGTAGAGGACTTATCAAAGACTGAACAGATAGAATATTTAAATCTTTCAAAGAAAACAACTAAGATTTTTGTTGGACTTCCCAGGCAGCACTGGTGATAACGAACCTGCCTGCCAAGGCAAGAGACTTAAGAGATGGGTTCAATCCCTGGCTCAGGAAGATCCCCTGGAGGAGGGCACAGCCATCCGCTCCACTATTCTCACCTGGAGAATCTCATGGACAGAGGAACCCGGCAGAGAGTCCATAGGGTCACAAAGAGTCAGACACCACTGAAAGCAGCTTAGCATGCAAGGTTTTTGTTATTAGCTTGAATACCATAAAAGCAAAAAGATACCTCAAAATTTGTTTTGAATAATTAATTGTGTGTCTCATGGTCACTGATCTTTAATGTTTGTAGTGGTCATTTATGTGCGTATATGTGAATGTGTGTGCTTATTCACTCAGTCGTGTCCGACTGTGGGAACCCAAGGACTGTAGGCCTCCAGGCTCCTCTCTCCATGGAATTTTCCAGGCAAGAATACTAGAGTGGGTTGCCATTTCCTTCTCCAGGGCATCTTCCTGACCCAGAGATCGAACCAGTGTCTCTTGTGTCTCCTGCTTTTGGTAGCAGATGTGTTTTTTTTTTTTTTTTTTTTTACCACTAGTGCCTTCTGGAAAGCCCTATGGCTATCCAAATGATGTCAACTACCCAAAGTTGAATACTTTCCCAGATAAACAAATACCAGTAAACAGAAATACATGATAAAATAACCCATACACTGATCTTATTTTGAATACAGATATAGGCAGGTGTGTAGTGTGTGTGCTCACATGAGCCTGTATATTACAGGTTACTAGAGAGTAACAGCATGTGAGAATGCAAACCTATTAATAAAGTATCTAAGAGTAGAAAGAGCCTTGTTATACTTGCCAGATAATCTGTTTTAAAAATTCATAGTTGAGACAAGGTTTTCACTGCAGCAGCTATTTTCCTGTACAAAGATACTACTAAAATAAAACCTCTAGTCTAGTAGGCTAGCAAGCCTACCACGATTTGTTTGTGGAAAACAAACCATCATTAAAATTATTAGTTAGTACTGAAAATGTATCATCATTAACATGATACCTACATTATGCATTGGCCAATCCCATAAAACCATTCAACACAAAGAATGAACCTAGTGCAATTTACAGACTAAAGTTAAAAATAAATGTATCAGTATTGTTCCATCAATTTTTAAAAATGTGCTACACTAACACAAGATGTTAAAAATAGGGAAACTGAGACAGAGAAAGGGTACATGGAAACTCTGTACTATCTGCTCAGTTTTTCTATTAGCTGAAAATTACCAAAAAAAAAAACCAAACTAAACTACTCAATTTTTTAAAAGTCATTTACTAAGTCAAGTAGAATTTAGAAGTGTACACATCTGACATAAATTTAAAATTGCATGTTTTACTTAAAAATAGGATAGCCACTGTATATGCCAGGCTGGTATATTATCAAGGAATTAACTAGCATAAATTCAATGATAAAATGTTCATTTAATACAATTTAAACCTTTTGACCATTATTAAAAACTCTGAATTTATGTCCCTAAAACATCTGATTATGACTTCTAATTAATTCTAGGAGAAATGAATTTTTTGTTGACAAAGTTTGTTAATTAAAAGTTGGATAATTAAAAAAATTCTTGACATATAGCAGGCAAAAGTCTTAGGTACTGAATGTTTATAAACTTATATTTGCTATCTCACTTTGGATTTATGCTATGCAGTTAATATATTTGACAAAATATAGGAAAATATTTTCATCATAAAATATTGAACTAGATGCTAAGTGATCACTAAGGCAGTGATTCTGCTTATAAGGGGTTTCCAATTCTCAGAGAATTCTAGATATGAGACACATGTGTGACCTGACAAAGGATTAATTTAGTCCAAATGTATTATTCACTTCCTTCAGGCATTGGCCCAAATGTCACTTTTTAGTGCAGAATACCCTTATGTATGGATATAAGAGTTGGACTATAAATAAAGCTGAGTGCCAAAGAATTGATGCTTTTGAAATGTGGTGTTGGAGGACTCTTGAGAGTCCTTTGGATTGCAAGGAGATCCAACCAGTCCATCCTAAAGGCTATCAGTCCTTCAAAGTTGAAGCTGAAACTCCAAAACTTTGGCCACCTGATGAGAAGAGCTGACTCATTTGAAAAGATCCTGATGCTGGGAGGGATTGGGGGCAGGAGGAGAAGGGGACGACAGAGGATGAGATGATTGGATGGCATCACCAACTCAATGGACATGGGTTTGGGTGGACTCTGGGAGTTGATGATGGACAGGGAGACCTGGCATGCTGCAGTTCATGGAGTTGCAGACAGTCGGACACAACTGAGCGACTGAACTGAACTGAATTGACCCTGCTCCATTTATTAATACTATGGATCCTTCTAACCACAGCATTCTGAGACTGTTGTTCAGTTGCTATGTTGTGTCCAGGTCTTTGCAATTTCATGGACTACAGCTTGCCAGGTTTCTCTGTCCTTCAGCTATCTCCCAGAGTTTGCTCAAACTCATGTCCATTGAGTAGATGATGTCATCCAACCATCTCATCCTCTGTCGTGCCCTTCTCCTCCTGCCTTCAATCTTTCCCAGCATCAGGGTCTTCTCTAATGAGTTGGCTCTTCACATCAGGTGGCTGAAGTATTGGAGTTTCAGCTTCAGCATCAGTTCTTCCAATGAATATTCAGGGTTGATTTCCTTTAGGATTAACTGGTTTGATCTCCTTGCAGTCCAAGGGACTCTCAAGAGTTTTCTCCACCACCACAGTTTGAAAGCATCAGTTCTTCAGCACTCAGCCTTCTTTATGAACCAATTCTAGAATCCATACATGACTACTGGAAACCTCTATGATTTCTTATAGCACTTTCATTCATGAATACACTTTGGAGTATATTTAAAAGAGCAGAATGTGAGTAAAGAGGTGAAGGGGAAAGAAGTAACCTTTGGCAAGGATATATCATGAAGTCTTGAATAAAGTAGTTGTTTCTTCCAGCATTTAGTTCAGGATTTTTTTTCTAGTAACTTAGTTATGGGTTCCCATAGATAGGTCATGCCATAGGCAATATGCTGTAAACAATGCAGCTATAGGACTGGCTAACTGTAGTGTACTATTAGAACCCCTGTACACAAAATAATTCAAGGAGATCCAGCCAGTCCATTCTAAAGGAGATCAGTCCTGGGTGTTCACTGGAAGGACTGACGCTAAAGCTGAAACTCCAATACTTTGTCCACCTCATGCGAAGAATTGACTCATTGGAAAAGACTCTGATGCTGGGAGGCATTGGGGGCAGGAGGAGAAGGGGACAACAGAGGATGAGATGGCTGGATGGCATCACCAACTCAAGGACGTGAGTTTGAGTGAACTCCAGGAGTTGGTGATGGACACGGAGGCCTGGCGTGCTGTGATTCATGGGGTCACAAAGAGTCGGACATGGCTGAGCAACTGAACTGAACTGAAAGAAAATGAGGTTTAAAAAAAAAAAAATCTTTGGATTTACATTTTTTACTTTGAAATTGTCAACTTTATAGTATCTTTTTTCTTAATCCACTGCTCTCTCCAAAATTCATTCTTTAAGGCAGATAAAAGTAGCTTTTGTGTCACAGCAAGTTTCCAGCCCACAGAATATTAGTGTAAGTCATCACAAGGGAAGCAGAAGTACCTCTAGGTAAAGGCATTTTCATCCTTGTTTTCAGTAACTTGTTCAGTGAATTTGGTTCTCAAGAACTTACATAATTTTTCTCAGAAACATGACTATAATATCTGTATTTATCAGAAAGTTAGAAATATAAAACACCTGGTTAATATGTTAAAAAGCCTTCCACATATCAAAGCAAAAGATATTTCTGCCATGCATTTCTGCCAAGCGTTATGAAAACTGTGAAGTGCAGCAGCCCTGGCTGAGATTCCAGGGGAAGTTTGGGGATTGAGTGTCACAGCCTTCCCTCAAAGCGAGTACTGCTTAAATCCTACACCACTCATTGTTCTTCCAATTGAAAAGGTCACCATGGAGATGATATTTGAAATAGACAAACAAAAGGGGAAAGAGCTCTCCTTTTTTTCATGAGCTATAAGATGATCACCCTTGTGTAATGATCAAGGGGGATTAGCCTGTCCAGTTAAGCAAAGCTGCTGAAGCTGCAGATCACTGCACCGGATACCTTATGCTGGGTATAAGATACTGATGTCTTCTTTCCAAGGCTTTGGACCAAATTGAGAGTCAGTGATTTTCACTAGAATAACCTGTACTGTAATGTATATACATTTTATCTCTAAGTACAACAGAAAGTTAACCTTCTCACATGTGTGTCATACTAATGATATACAACTTATCTCTTCTAGGATGCCTCTCTCAGAACATGTAATAAATTAAACTCTGAACTACACCAGAAGCAAGATAGAAATTTATGTGAGCTTAAACATTTTCTGGCATGCTGCAATTGATGAGGTCGCAAAGAGTTGGACACAACGGAGAGACTGAACTGAACTGAACTGAAACATTTTCTAAGAAGTTCTTTAAAAGTAATGTTGAATGTCAGTTGAGTTTATTTTTCCTTTGAAGAAAAAACAATCTGTTCCTTCTCTGGTTCGTAATATTCTCCTGCCCAAACATTCCCCCTACCCCACTCTAGTTTAATAGTAACTTATTTTGTAAACGCATTAATATGAGAAAGACTAGATTTTTTTCCTCTCAGAGTCAAAAGAGCAAATCTACAGGAATTAATAGAAATGAAAAAATCCTGAATATTTTTTTTAATTCTTCTGAGATACTCTAATTTGTAGAATGATGAAGTAGAGCATCTACTGAATTAAGAGATGGACTATTGTAACTAGAATCAGGTTTTTTCATTCATTAATTGTATGTCCTTGGGAAAATCACATAATTTCAAAGAGCTTAATTTTTTCATCAGAAAAAAATGAAAGCAATAGGGAAAAAAAAGTCCCATTGATCTACCTATATAACAATTGTATTGTAAAGATTAAATCAAGATAATGAATTGCTTTGTAAATACTGAAACATGATACAAAATTGAATTTTTTCACCCTATTTTCTATTATTAATTCACTATTATTCATATCTGATTCGCTATTATTAACATCTGTTCACATTGTGGCAGAGAAAAGAAATTAGCTGCAAATTAGCCCTGAGTAAACAGAATGGGAAAGACTAGAGATCTCTTCAAGAAAATCAGAGATACCAAAGGAACATTTCATGCAAAGATGGGTTTGATAAAGGACAGAAATGGTATGGACCTAATAGAAGCAGAAGATATTAAGAAGAGGTGGCAAGAATACACAGTAGAACTGTACAAAAAAGATCTTCACGACCCAGATAATCACGATAGTGTGATCACTCACCTAGAGCCAGACATCCTGGAATGTGAAGTCAAGTGGGCCTTAGCATCACTACGAACAAAGCTAGTGGAGGTGATAGAATTCCAGTTGAGCTATTCCAAATCCTGAAAGATGATGCTGTGAAAGTGCTACACTCAATATGCCAGCAAATTTGGAAAACTCAGCAGTGGCCACAGGACTGGAAAAGGTCAGTTTTCATTCCAATCCCAAAGAAAGGCAATGCCAAAGACTGCTCAAACTACCACACAATTGCACTCATCTCACACGCTAATAAAGTAATGCTCAAAATTCTCCAAGCCAGGCTTCAGCAATATGCGAACCGTGAACTTCCTGATGGTCAAGCTGGTTTTAGAAAAGGCAGAGGAACCAGAGATCAAATTGCCAACATCCGATGGATCATGGAAAAAGCAAGAGAGTTTCAGAAAAACATCTATTTCTGCTTTATTGACTATGCCAAAGCCTTTGACTGTGTGGATCACAATAAACTGTGGAAGATTCTGAAGGAGATGGGAATACCAGACCACCTGATCTGCCTCTTGAGAAATTTGTATGCAGGTCAGGAAGCAACAGTTAGAACAGGACATGGAAAAACAGACTGGTTCCAAATAGGAAAAGGAGTATGTCAAGGCTGTATATTGTCACCCTCTTTATTTAACTTATATGCAGAGTACATCATGAGAAACGCTGGACTGGAAGAAGCACAAGCTGGAATCAAGATTGCCAGAAGAAATATCAATCACCTCAGATATGCAGATGACACCACCCTTATGGCAGAAAGTGAAGAGGAATTAAAAGCCTCTTGACGAAAGTGAAAGAGGAGAGTGAAAAAGTTGGCTTAAAGCTCAACATTCAGAAAATGAAGATCATGGCATCCGGTCCCACCACTTCATGGGAAATAGATGGGGAAACAGTGGAAACAGTGTCAGATTTTACTTTTCTGGGCTCCAAAATCACTGCAGATGGTGACTGCAGCCATGAAATTAAAAGACGTTTACTCTTTGGAAGGAAAGTTATGACCAACCTAGATAGCATATTCAAAAGCAGAGACATTACTTTGCCAACAAAGGTTCATCTAGTCAAGGCTATGGTTTTTCCTGTGGTCATGTATGGATGTGAGAGTTAGACTGTGAAGAAGGCTGAGCACCGAGGAATTGATGCTTTTGAACTGTGGTGTTGGAGAAGACTCTTGAGAGTCCCTTGGACTGCAAGGAGATCCAACCAGTCCATTCTGAAGGAGATCAGCCCTGGGATTTCTTTGGAAGGAATGATGCTAAAGCTGAAACTCCAATGCTTTGGCCACTGCCAGGTCCAGCCTCGGCTGATCCAGGGAGTTCGAAGCCGGGACGGCGTCGGCAAGGATCAGGATACAATAGCTTCAATTAGATATTAATTAACGATGTAAAGAGTAATAGAATGAGGATAGCTCAGTAGGAAAATTCAGTGGAGAAAAGAGGCTGAATAGCTTGGTTTACACGGGAGACCAATAAAACTTAGAGACAAGAAGCTTGCACCACTTAGGTAGGCCGCAGGCGTCCTTCCATTCTCCCGAAGGAGAGGAGACACTGAGGCCTCCCTGGTCGGATCTTAGAAGCCCAGGCACAATTAGTAAGCATGGCAGGTTCTGCGCTCCAGATGGAGACTCAGCCAGAATTTGAGAGAGAGAGAGACATGGGGAGACCAGTCTTTCGAGGAACTGATCCCAATTCTTTATTTTCCATGGTCTACTTTTATACACTGAGATGTTATGCAAAAGTCACGTGGGGTCAGCAGTCCTGACTTTTATCAAAGTCAGGTGCTTCATACAAATGTATACAGAGGTCTTAGGGGTGTTACATCATCTTCTGGCCAGGGGGCCTGCTGACAATTTATGACCCTCTCCTTGTGACAGCGGTCAGTCAACCAGGACACTTATTTCTCCAGGGGTGATTATTCTTAAAACAGATGCCCCCCAAATAGTTACATTCCTATAGGGTTTTAGTTAAGGAAAGAATTTACTTAGCCTAAGGTCTAACGTGATTAATATCAAAGGTTAATACTTATTTCTTCTATATATTCATTAATGTGTGTAAGGGCAGGGGATGTGGAGACTTAGCAACAAACATTGGCTCAACAAATGAAAAACCCTTAACCAATACAATTTCTAATCAGCCCATTATACTTAAATAGTTTTCTAACTTCTCTAAAGAACCTGTTTTTAGAAGGTTTAAAGCATCTCGTGCCTCTCACGGTTGGGAGGCTGTGAGCAATCACATGTGGCTGGACGAGCCTGTCAGGCAGGCCAGAGAACCTTCAGAGGAGTTTGTAGGTTAAAGCATTCTTGTCACGCCCAGGAGTTTTTATTAACTGGAGCTCTAGGTTAACTCCTTCTCCGAAAGAGGTTGTGGGGGACAGCCCCCCCATAAAGTCAGAGGTGTAGGTGGGAGCACAAAGTAGTAAAGCAGGCAGGCTCTGGTTATGGGAGTAGATGCTCGAGGATTTCCAGGGGGACTCCTGAGGCTTGATCCTGCCTTTGCGTATGTCGAGGCTCCTTCCTCATGACCTTTGCCATGGGTGGAGTGCCTCACTCTGACCCCCAACAGGCCACCCATGTGAAGAGTTGACTCATGGAAAAGATTCTGATGCTGGGAAGGATTGGGGGCAAGAGGAGAAGGGGACTACAGAGGATGAGATGACTGGATGGCATCACTGACTCAATGGACATGAGTCTCAGTGAACTCCGGGAGTTGGTGATGGACAGGGAGGCCTGGCGTGCTGCAATTCATGGGGTCACAAAGAGTCGGACACGACTGAGCGACTGATCTGATCTGATCTGAAAGTGAATTGTAGTACATTTCAGAGATGGGATGTCATTGATTCCAGGTGTCTTAGCAGACTCATATTCATGAATAGCTGTGACTGGTGACCCAAAAGCATCTGATTTTTATTAATTTGCTGTTAATTTAATTAGCTCTTAACTTTTAAAAAAGATTTGCCAAAGGCACAAGGGCATAAATTCTGCCATTAAACACTATTTCAGCTCTATTTTCATATGCATTTAATTTAGGATAAAGCTAAATTCCTTTTCGAATGGCTATCTTAAAAGTAAAAAACTCTAAACTTTTTTTTTATTCTTTGATAAGAAAATATTTTAAAAACAATTTGATGACAAGACAGTTCAGCTTCATAAACTAGGTTCAGGTTTTCAATAAAACATATTTAAGTAAACAAAACAGCTAAAGTAAAAGAAAAAAGAAAGATATAAGTAAGAAAATTTGGAATTTCCTTGAGTCACTGAGGACAAAATGTTCTAATTCTGGGTCTGAGACCTACTATTGGACCCAAACAAGATGAGAAAACCGCACCTTAAAATGGTGTTATAAGACCGGAAATGACCTAAAGTGGCCCCTGGCCAGTGTCAGAGCAAAACTATCCTTTTCATGAGAGAGCACTCCAAAATTAGGCCCCTGCTGTAACAGCAATAAAATAAGAACTCATACAAAATAACAAGATACAATAAGCATGAATCAAAACTATATCCCTAAGCTCTTTAGAAACAGATATTATTGATGACTGCATATAAAATGTCTGTGAATACAATGTTTAATAGATAACAGTAAATATGAGCAAGAGGTTCAGCATGGAGATTTAGAGTGAACATAACATGACACCCACCTTTTCCAACAGGAAAATCACTGGGCAAGATGCAGTGTAATGACTTTTCTTGAAATCATCAGAAAACTGTTGCAGGGCAAACAATCAACTGGAAATCTGCTGAGAGACAAGAACCCGTGGGGAGAAACTGGACCCAAGCATCTGTTCACCTAGGACAGATTCTGCTGAATGCTCTCTAAACTGGTAGGAGCTTCCACATATGTTTGTTTAATGGATTGCTAAAAGCAAGTGTAGGTTAGGTTGAGAGTTTGAAGTTCTGAAACCTGAGGTGAGACATGGGGAGCCTAAATATTTTGCAATCTCCTATTAATTATTAGTTTCAGATTTGTCATTTTCTGTTGCTGCCATTCTAGTGGGTATGCAAAGTAGACCAGTAGGCACAATATTCAAAGACAGTACTTCCCAACATATAGATAATATATGTGTAGTTTAGAGATCTCGGACATATTCATCAGTCTAACCTATTACAGTTCAATTTCCCATACATCTCAACATCTAACTAATGCATTTGAAGTAAGCCATGCTATTTATATGTATTTCCTTTAATCTACTTGGCACATAAATTTATTCTTTCTGAAAATCATTATAATATGAAAACTTTCCTTCTTTGTTCTACCCTAAACCTCACATCTTCTTTTCCTTTATCAGAGTAATTATCAGTATAATAACATTATAATTTCTGTTTGCTCATTAGTAATATATTCTTGTTTGTTATCAGTGAAGATATATGGATTGTTTTTATTTTTCATTTCCAAAGAAATCTTAATCTCTCTCTTGTTTACATCAAAATTTGCCCCATCATTTTTATGCTTGGAGTATCTGAAGCTTGTTTATGGTATCTTTTAATATCTGATCCCATAATTGATTTTTCTCAGCTTTATTCAAATTAAATATATATACATAATGTTTTATGCCAAAGCTTTTGACTGTGTGGATCACAAGAAACTGTGGACAATTCAGAAAGAGATGGGAATACCAGACCACCTAACCTGCCTCTTGAGAAACCTACATGCAGGTCAGGAGGCAACAGTTAGAACTGGACATGGAACAACAGACTGGTTCCAAACAGGAAAAGGAGTACATCAAGGCTGTATATTGTCACGCTGCTTATTTAACTTATATGCAGAGTACATCATGAGAAACGCTGGGCTGGAGGAAGCACAAGCTGGAATCAAGATTGCCAGGAGAAATATCAATCACCTCAGATATGCAGATGACACCACCCTTATGGCAGAAAGTGAAGAGGAACTAAAAAGCCTCTTGACGAAAGTGAAAGAGGAGAGTGAAAAAGTTGGCTTAAAGCTCAACATTCAGAAAACTAAGATCATGGCATCTTGTCCCATCACTTCATGGGAAATAGATGGGAAAACAGTGGAAACGGTGTCAGATTTTATTTTTCTCGGCTCGAAAATCACTGCAGATGGTGACTGCAGCCATGAAATTAAAAGGCGCTTACTCCTTGGAAGGAAAGTTATGACCATCCTAGATAGCATATTCAAATGTAGAGACATTACTTTGCCAACAAAGGTTCATCTAGTCAAGGCTATGGTTTTTTCAGAGGTCATATATGGATGTGAGAGTTGGACTGTGAAGAAGGCTGAGCGCTGAAGAATTGATGCTTTTTCACTGTGGTGTTGGAGAAGACTCTTGAGAGTCCCTTGGACTGCAAGGAATCCAACCAGTCCATTCTGAAGGAGATCGGTCCTGGGTGTTCTTTGGAAGGAATGATGCTAAAGCTGAAACTCCAGTACTTTGGCCACCTCATGCGAAGAGTTGACTCGTTGGAAAAGACTCTGATGCTAGGAGGGATTGGGGGCAGGAGGAGAAGGGGACGACAGAGGATGAGATGGCTGGATGGCATCACTGACTCGATGGACGTGAGTCTGAGTGAACTCTGGGAGTTGGTGATGGACAGGGAGGCCTGGCGTGCTGCGATTCATGGGGTTGCAGAGTCGGACACGACTGAGCGACTGAACTGAACTGAATGTTTTATGCCTAGAATTATGATGAAATCTGAAATTTCATTTAAAGTATTAGATTCATTCTCCCAAGGAAATGTTAATAGACTCAGAAAATGTTAACGTCGAATGTCCTTTTTAATAAAAAATACTCAGAAGATAAATAATCATGAATTACCAATACAAAGCTTGAGACTTTATTTAGTCACTGAAACTTGTCAGGGTTTCACAAAAGTTCTCTGTAGTGCCTGTGGTGATAGAGTATTTTTAAGTGCTATGTAGTAATATTCTTTCTAATTCTATGTATGTGCAATAAATGATAGTTCCTCTTTCCAGTTCCTTAAATCTTCAGAGCTGAAACAGCAAGCAAACACCTTTTGCATCCTACTCCTTTCTCCATTCTCTAATGGAACAAACTTGTAGCTAGAAGGATGTAGCAATGTTGTTTTTTATACTGTCTTCTGTGTGCATGAGTTTGCTTATGTGCTAGTTGTGTCTGACTCTTTGTGACCCCATGAGCTGTAGCCTGCCAGGCTTCCATGGAATTTTCCAGGCAATAATACTGGAGCAGGTTGCCATTTCCTACACTGCCATTTCCTACTCCAGGGGGGTCTTCCTGACCCAGGGATTGAACCCACATCTCTTGCATCTGCTGCATTGGCAGGCATGTTCTTTACCAGCTGAGCCCCAGTATTGACCTCTACTAGAAATGCCTAAGGAAATGGCAACCCACTCCAGTGTTCTTGCCTGGAGAATCCCAGGGACGGGGGAGCCTGGTGGGGTGCCATCTATGAGGTCACACTGAGTTGGACACGACTGAAGTGACTTAGCAGCAGCAGCACCAGCAGAAACGCCTAAAGAAGGTATCTAAAGAGAGGCCTGTTGGAGGCATAGTAGCACTGTGAACAGGCTTCCCAGATATCTCAGTGGTAAAGAATCTGCCTGCCAATGCAGGAGATGTGGGTTCAATCCCTGACTTAGAAAGATCCCCTGGAGAAGAAAGTGGCAACCCACTCCAGGGTTCTTGCCTGGGAAATCCCATGGATACAAGGAGCCTGAAGGCTATAGTCTATGGGGTTGCCAGAGTTGGATGCTTAGCAACTAAACAACAAAGCACTAAGAATGGTGCCACAGAGCAAGCATGTTACAGGCTTCTTTCTGTGGGTAACATCATAACTCTGAGAGTTTTTCTGGGGTGAGATGGAGTAAACTCCAAAGGAAGTTAAGCATACAGAAGGGTGATGTTTGTTTCTTATAGTGACCTGCATTCACATTCATCCCTCAATTTGTACTGGAAATAATTTGAGAGCAAAACAATGCCAGTTACACGCTGTCTAGAATATGTTCATTTATAGGAGTGCAGTGTCCATCCTAAAGGAAATCAGTCCTGAATATTCATTGGAACAACTGATGCTGAAGCTGAAACTTCAATACTTTGACCACCTGATGCAAGAAAAGATCCTGATGCTGGGAAAGATTGAAGGTAGGAGAAGGGGACAACAGAGGATGAGATGGTTGGCTGGCATCCCCAACTGGATGGACATGCTGCTGCTGCTGCTGCTAAGTTGCTTCAGTCGTGTCTGACTCTGTACGACCCCATAGATGGCAGCCTACCAGGCTCCTCTGTCCTTAGGATTCTCCAGGCAAGAATACTGGAGTGGGTTGCCATTGCCTTCTCCAATGCATGAGAGTGAAAAGTGAAAGTGAAGTCGCTCAGTCATGTCTGACTCTTTGCGACCCCTTGGACTGCAGCCTACCAGGCTCCTTTGTCCATCGGAGTTTCCAGGCGAGAGTACTAGAGTGGGTTGCCATTGCCTTCTCCAGGATGGACATGAGTTTGAGTAAACTCCAGGAGTTGGTGATGGACAGGGAGGTCTGGCATGTTGCAGTCCATGGCGTCGCAAAGAGTCGGACACGACTGAGCTACTGAACTGAACTGAACTGAGTGTCTTCTAGGAAACTAGATCTCAAATAATACGTTTCACAAGTATAAAATACGTTGGTATTCAAATAACATTTTAACTACTTTGGATCAAACTCGATATGACTATATGTTTGGAAATTACCCCAAAATACATGTATATAGAATATAAGTATATCTTCAATTACCCTTAATTTGTCAATTTAGTCATAAAAATACTTCAAGGAAACAGGAAGTTCAAGTTGAAATAGGAGATGTTTTAAGAAGATAGATAAAGTGGAAACTATTTTGTTTGGAAAAAATTTACACTTTTTCCAATTTTATGGCCAAATATTTGCATTAAAAATGAAATTGAGAATATCTAGCATAAAAATGTAAGAGCTGATAAAGAAGAGGAAATCGAAATTAATCTTCAAGTATCTTCAAGTGAAAGGATGCAAATTGATCTAATCATCTTCCCTCTAAAGATGTTTTGTTTTCATTCTGGCATCAATTTTTGGGACCATAGCACTTCTGCTAATTTCCCTGTTTGTCTTAATTATTAACTTGTTTTTAAGAGAATGATTTACAGTATAATGTGTCACCATTGTTATTTGTGTCAGAAGCTGGATTTAAGCTTTTTGAGCTTTCTAACATGGTCAAGAGTAGTCCCTGGAGAAATCAGTGTTTTAAATTATGCATTTAGCTATTAGCAGGCAAGAGATAAACAAATTGATGTCCTTGGAGAAAACCAAGTAAGTACAAAAAACTCTGTTATAAAAAAAAAAAGAGGATATAAAAGGATGATCTAATATACATTTAACAGATTCCAGAGAAAGAGAGTATGAAACATGAATTGCCTGAAACTGTAGCAGGTAGATAATCTCTATGAATTTTCATGTCCATGAAACACAATTATTGTTACACATAATAAGTAAATATAAACCTACCTATGGGTTACACAATAACAACAAAGAGAAGAAAATGTTAAACATCAGAAATAAAAGGCAGATTTATCACAGAGATAAGGAAGATAAGTAAAGATAAGAAAACTGAAGTGAATTTCTTAAAAGCAACTAGGATGGGGAGCACATGTATACCTGTGATGGATTCATTTTGATATTTGGCAAAACTAATACAATTATGTAAAGTTTAAAAATAAAATAAAATTAAAAAAAAAAAAGCAACTGTAGAAGCCAAAATGTGAGGGAATGTAGCAATGCAAAATGGTACATACACTGGGCTTGATATGCTAGTTTCTTGGAAAATTAAACATGTACTTCCTATATGATCCAGCAGTTGCAGTCATGGGCATTTATCTGAAAGAAACGAAAACTTATGCTTACACAAAACCCTGTACACAGAGGTTCATAGCAACTTAATTTATATGTGACAGAAACTGGAAACAAGTGAAATGTACTTTGTGGGGCGAATGATTTAAAAGAATTGTAGAATATTCAGACCACAGACTACTACTCAATTTTAAAAAGAAACAAGCCATTGATATACACAACAGCTTGGATGGATCTCAAGGAAAACATACTGAGTGAAAAGAATCTATCCCAAAAGGTATACACCGTATGATGTTACTTTACATAACATATTTGAAATGGCAAAATTATCAAGATTGAGACCCACTAATAGATTAGTAGTTGCTGGGGGTGGTAGGTGGGAAGGTTGTGGTTATAAAGGTGAACGCTGTGATAGAACTGGTATGTGTTTTGGCTGTGTTGGTGGATGTGAACTATGCATTTTTTAAAGTTGCAGAATGCACACACATACACGCACACACACAGAAATGAATACATGTAAAGAAGTTGATTTCTGAAAAAAATGAATAGATTGTATCAGTGTCAATTTACTGCTATGATGTTGCACTACTGCTGCTGCTGCTGCTAAGTTGCTTCAGTCGTGTCGGACTCTGTGGCCCCATGACAGAAGCCCACCTGGCTCCACCGTCCCTGGGATTTTCCAGGCAAGAACACTGGAGTGGGTTGCCATTTCCTTCTCCAAAGCATGAAAGTGAAAAGTGAAAGGGAAGTCGCTCAGTCGTGTCCGACTCTTATCGACCCCCTGGACTGCAGCCCACCAGGCTTCTCCGTCCATGGGATTTTCCAGGCAAGAGGCCTGGGAGTGGGGTGCTATCACCTTCTCCGATGTTGCGCTACAAGTTATACCAAATGTTACCATGGAGGGAAAATAGGTATAGCACTATCACTCTGTTTTATTTTTTATTACTTTTTAATATAAATTTATTTGTTTTATTTTTTATACAGCATGTGAATCTCAAAATAAAAGCTTTTTTTTAAGTTACTTCAAAAATTAAAAATAAGAAAAGAGATTTTCAAAAAGTGTTAGGAGTTTGTCAGCTACAAATTCAAAGGGAATTTTCAGTTGCCATATTTAATTTTAAATGCAGTTCATCTGTAAGAACATAATTGCAGGCTTTTAGTGCTGAGAGAAAATAAATATCAACCTAAAATTTTACATCCAACTTTATTTTCAATTTTTATGAAGGGAAAAGTAATGCTTGTTTTCAGACAACTAAACCTCAGTTTCTAATATATCTCATTGAATTGAATTGCTTGTCTGCAAACTTTGGATAGCAAAGCCCCAACCCCCATGTGACTGGATTTGGAGACAGGATCTTTAAGGACGGAACTAGGTTAAATGAGGTCATAGGGTGATATGCAGATGACACCACTCTAATGGCAGAAAGTGAAAGGAGCTAAAGAGCTTCTTGATGAGGGTGAAAAGGAGAGTGAAAAGACTAGCTTGAAAAGGAGAGTGAAAAAAGACTGGCTTAAAATTATGGCATCCAGTCCCATCACTTCATAGCAAATAGGGAAAAAGTGGAAGCAGTGACAGATTTAGTTTTCTTGGGCTCCAAAATCACTGTAGATGGTGACTGCAGCCATGAAATGAAAAGACACTTGCTGCTTGGAAGAAAAGCTATGACCAACCTAGACAGCATATTAAAAAGCAGAGACATTACTTTGCCAACTTTGTATAGGTTTTTCCAGTAGTCATGTATGAATGTGAGAGTTGGACCATAAATAAAGCTGAGCACAGAAGAGTTGATGCTTTTGGGTCGCAAAGACACAATTGAGCAAATTTCACTCACTAAGGCCTGTTAGGATTTCCATCCCAAAAGGGAAATAGGAAAAAGAATCTCTGCAGATAAAGCAGCATCTGTTTTTTCTTCTCTAGTCAATACTTGGAGAGGGGATTCAGTTGGACATCTCCAAATCTCCCTCTTCTCTTGTGAGAACCCACTGGGATGAAGACCATACAGGCTCCCCATGACTAACCCCTCAACTTCCAGGGTTTCATACTCTCACCTAGCATACACTTGCTTTTAGCCATTTGTTAGGCAATTATGGGTGGAAACTTCTACCAGTTTAGAGAAGATTCAGAAGAATCTGTTCAAGGAAAACAGATTATTGGGTCTATTTTCTCCCCACGGGTTTTTTTTCTCTCACCAGATTTCCAGTTGATTGTTTGCCCTGAAAACTTAGTTTTCTGATGAATTCAAGAAAAGTCATTATGTTGCAGTTTGTCCAGTGGATGTCATGTTATGTTCAGCTCTCTAAATCTCCATGTTGAAGCTGAATCTTGCTTATATTTACTGTTTATTTATTAAGCAATGTATTCACAGATATTTTATATGCAGTCATCAATAATTTCTGCTTCTAAAGAGCTTGCTACTGCTGCTAAGTTGCTTCAGTCGTGTCCGACTCTGTGCAACCCCATAGACGGCAGCCCACCAGGCTCCCCTGTCCCTGGGATTCTCCAGGCAAGAACACTGGAGCGGGTTGCCATTTCCTTCTCCAGTGCGTGAAAGTGAAAAGTGAAAGTGAAGCCGCTCAGTCGTGTCCGACTCTTAGCAACCCCATGGACTGCAGCCTACCAGGCTCCTCCATCCATGGATTTTCCAGGCAAGAGTACTGGAGTGGGGTGCCATTGCCTTCTCCACTAAAGAGCTTAGGGATATATTTTGTTTCTTGCTTGTTGTAGCTTATCTTGAATGTGTTCATACTTTATTGGTGTTACACTAGGGGCCTAATTTGGGACTGATCTCTTATGAAGAGAATAGTTTTGTTATGACACTAACCAGGGGGCCAAATTAGGTTATTTCCAGTCTTACAGCAACATTCTGAGTTTCAGTTTTCTCATCTTGTATGAGTCCAATAGTAGGTCTCAAACTCAGAACATTTTGTCCTAAGTAACTCAGGGAAATTCCAAATTTCCTTACTTATGATTTGATTTTTGGACTTTAGCTATTTTGTTTACTTCTTATGAGTCTAGAGATGTACCTTAAATATGCTTTATTAAAACCTAGTTTTATTATATCAAACCATTTAATATTGTTATTATTCTATTTTCTTTCAACTACAAAAACTGTTTTCACATGGTTCAAATTTTTATTTCAGGTAATAGTTTCCTCTAAAACAGCTATTAGCACTATATTGCTAGAAAGCTCCATTTCTCTCTTTGCTTTTTGTATAGGTAAAATATCTCACAGTAATAAGGAATATTTTAAAGAGTGGGAAACCCCAGGAATTCCAATAATGGGACTTTCATAAGCAATGAATGCAATTCAGAATGTTAATATACACTTAGAGTTTATTTTCATGGGAATTCACAAAAAGAAAATTTATAAATGTGATGTGGGATCATATTTTGAAAGCCTTCAAATGCTAGCTTAACATCTTTGGTTATAAGAGATAAGCAAATTAGGGTCTCAAAGAATTACAAATGAAGAAGAATCCTGATTGCAAATGACATCTCAATACAGTTCATTTGACACTAGAGCAGAGAAAAATCGAAGGTTAGGAAGATGCCAAGAAGCTTTTTATAATATTATATGCATGGAGTGGTCAGAATTAAAATCAGACAGATAGCAATAAGAGTGAAAATATGTTAGAAATGGTAGGATTTCTCATTAACCGGCTGGAAGGGGAACAGTGGATAAAGATGGTACAGCACTTGTCCAGCCCTAAGGTGAATCTCTCCAGGAGGGTCTCCAAGATCAGTATATGGGTCTGACTCTGACTCTTTTCAAACTGCTGCTTCTTCCCTGGGTCCCCAAGTTTGTGACATTTTGTGCATGCCCTTTAAGAATGAAATTTCTATTTCTCATGCTAGCCTTCTGTGTCTCCCCAAATTAAGCCTGACTGGCCTTCAAAACTATACATTTTGGAAGCTCATCTTTCCAAAGCAGGACACCCAGACTAGGGAGACCAATATAGCTTGGAAGTCTTGCTCTTTGGGGAGAATTTCTGCAATTATATTTAATCTTTTGTTTGTGGGTCACTCACCCTGGGCTTACGGGTCCTCAACTATACTGTATCTTCACCCCCCTCCTCCTCTCATTGTGGTCCCTTCTTTATATATTTAGATGTAGGAGATATTTTCTGTTAGTCTTGGTCATCAATAATTGCTCTGTATATAGTTGTGAGAGTTGGACCATAAAAAAAGGCTGAATGCCAAAGAACTGATGCTTTCAAACTGTGGTGCTGGAGAACACTCTTGAGAGTCCCTTGGACAGCAAGAAGATCAAACCAATCAATCCTAAAGGAAACCAACCCTGAATTATCATTGGAAGGACTGCTGCTGAAGCTGAAGCTCCAATACTTTGGCTACCTGATGTGAAGAGCTGACTCATTGGAAAAGACTGTGATGCTGGCAAAGATTGAAGGTAAAAGGAGAAAGGAATGACAGAACATGAGATGGTTAGATAGCATCACTGACTCAATGAATATAAATTTGAGCAAACTCCAGGAGATAGAGGAGGACAAAGGAGCCTGGCAAAACAACAACACCATGTATTTATAATTTTCTTGTGCCTGTTGGAAGAGGTGAGCTCAGGATCTTCCTACTGTGCCATATTGAGCACTCTTCCTAATCCCCATTGTATAAATCTAATGAAAATTCTTGAAATTTCAAGAATTAGATTGATTCATGAACTATTAAAAGAGATAGGTCTATGACAAAATATTAACTGACATAGAAAAGTACATATTCAAATTATTTTGATTTAGGGAGCAGTCTTCACAGGAAAAGTTTTCACTATTTTAAAAAGTTAAGGTTACGGCAGAATTTCTGGCAAATGGTAAATACGTTATACTGTTTAATGCCCTCCTTCGTCTTCTGGGGCTTCCCTGGTGGCTCAAATGGTAAAGAATCTGCCTGTAATGCAGGAGACCTGGGTTCAGTCCCTAAGTCGGGAAGATCCCCTGGAGGATTGCATGGCAATCCACTCTAGTATTTTTGCCTGGAGAATCCTGATGGACAGAGGAGCCTGGCAGGTTACTGTCCATGGGGTCACAAAGAGTCAGACATGACTGAAGCAACTTAGTACACACCACACATTCTAAGAGAAGACAAGAGCTCCCAGAAAAAAAGGTTCAAAGATACACTATGAAAAGGGCATCTTTTTTTAAAGGTAATCTGCCAGTCGCTACACTAATAAATATATCCAAAGATATGGAGTGTTCTAATTGTTCTATTTTAGAGCTTTCAGTAGAAATTAGGGAAAGAATGAAGGAAGCTTGGATATAGGGGATATAGGAAGAAACTCCAGTTCCCCCACTTAATGTGACACAAGTGCATTCATTTAGAAAAAAATGCAGAAATACAAATGGTTCCCAGTCATTCTGAAAAATGAAACATAGAACTCAGGGAAGGCTCTTTCAGATTATCACAATGCCAAATTCCAATACTCTTCCTGTAAGTAAATTATTATAACTTAATTATGTGGCATTATGTTAATGAAGCCAGAGGGATGTTGAAATGTTACTTTTTCTATATTAGAGAACCTAGTAAGTGAGCAGAATATGGACTTAAAGTGATGCATTTCTCTGCAGTTGTCAGTAAAATGGTAACTACTGTTGAAACCATAGTCCACTATAAAAAATCAGTCTATCAACATCTGTTAGTCTTTTAAATACATTTATGCTTGCGTGCTAAGTTGATTCAGTTGTGTCTGATTCTTTGCGACCCAATGGACTATAGCCCTCCAGGCTCCTCCATCCATCGGATTCTCCAAGCAAGAGCACTGGAGTGGGTTGCCATGCCCTTCTCCAGGAAATACATTTATATACATGCTTAAAATAGTTTATATGTGCTTTTTAAAAAGTTTTCTCTGTTATTTAAGTGACCATTATTTTTGTCTCTCTCTAAAATAGTCTATACAGTAAAGATTTTAAAGTTTCTATGGTAACCCATGCAGATTAACCATTACAATCAAGAAAATCAACAAAAATTATGTTTCTTAGAATATTAAATGGAGAAGGAAATGGCAACCCACTCCAGTACTCTTGCCTGGAGAATCCCATGGACGGAGGAGCTGGGCAGGCTACAGTCCACGGGGTCGCAAAGAGTCGGACACGACTGAGCAGCTTCACTTTCACTAAGCTAAATTTAATCCATATCTGGGATTTTTATGTCTCTTCTCTATAAAGTTACATGAAATTCCAAAGTATTTTCTATGTTTTAGTGTGTTTTACTAATTCTACATAAAATTCACGTGATTCTGAATCCCAGGAAGGCAAAAACCAAATATACATAATATTGTAAAAAATTAAAGTCTGTAATTCATTTCTGAAACTTTTCCATTAAAATAAATTTTAAAACCACTTGTGACCTTTGAAGATTATTATTGGCCATCTACCAAATTAGTATTTTAAATGGCAATACAAGGGAAATTGATTTTGTTGTTTTTTAAATCAGGAACTTAAGCACTTCTCAAATTTCCTAGAGGGAAAACACAGTATTTGAAATCTCCTTACTAAGAAAGTTCATAATCTTCTCAGTGGCAATCCTCACACTGGCTGTGAAAAATCCAATAATCAATGTTACAGTCAGTAAAGTTTGCTTGAAAGGACTAAAAAGAGAGAAATTAGGAAAAAATAATAAATGAATATAACACAATCTTTGCCAGATAGCAATTTCAAGGTTAAAACATAACTCAGCTCATTTCTCTTATCCTGAAAAGTTTATTGCTAACTTTTTGCTAACTCACATGTTAGAAAGTGGTCTATTCTGAAAATCAATAACTTTGGTATTGAACACTTTTGGTAACATAGCACTTCTCATTTTACAAAAGGCATTATTATAAACTGACTTATTTAATGACAGAACCTGATTTCAGTAGCAGATATTATTCCCATGATTCCTGCACAGAAAGAACATCTGCTATCTGGTTAAGTGAACCCACAGCTTAGATAGACTTAAATGACTCAAGTTGACTTTGATTTATGAATTTACAAATGCACTTAATTGATAGTGTCAACTACAAATTGGCACTTGCCACCTACCTCTACAAGGATTAAATCATGTGCTACTGCAGCTGCTGATTTTCAACACCCTCTGAAGAGTTCAGGGGTGGAAAGCAGAAATGAGGCACTCTGTATTCTGAGAAAAACTGGCAGAACAGGTTTTCAGATAGTCAGATATTTTCAGGAGCTTATTCTATGAGCCCAATTCTTGTATCTCCTTATATCTATAAAAGCACTAAAATCATTCATGGTGATATCTGCTCCTCATGACTAGTAATAACCTTCATGAGACTAGCAGAAACCTTCTGCAAAAAATGTATGTTTGAATGAATGTACTCCCCCTTCACCAAAATCACATATATATTGACCTTCCTCCAACCCCCACTTCTTTGGAGCAGTTTCTCAGAGCTATCTGGGATACCGTCTCTCAGGCTAAAGTTCTCATTTAACCTCAAATAAGACTTCACTCACAACTCTTACTTGCCTTTTTAAAGTGAACAGTAGAAGTATGACATATTAGACTACGATCTCATTTAGGAGGAAGATCATGAGGATGCTAATTCCACTTGCACTACGTTTGGCTTTGTGACCTTGCCACCACCACTTACTTACCTACACTGTGCTTCTGCCCTCCTGGAGTATCAGGATAGCAAAATTGTCAAAGCACAAACTTTAAAGCCAGTCTGTCGATTTGGCTCCCAATTTTATAGTTTTTTGCCTGGAAGACTTTGTGAAGTTTGAGTAACTTCTCCATGCATCAGTTTTCTCATATGTAAAATAAACTAAATGAAAGCAAAAGTCATGATATTATGAGGATTAAGGTAAATAAATGTAAAGCAGTTAAAACATTGCCTGATATTCCATAAGAATTATATTAGCACTTGCTAAATAAATAGGTCAACTTCTTTGCACAAATATTTTTAATTCTTATGACAGTCTGACAATCAGTAGAATTTTCTTTCTCCAAATAAGAAACCAAAGCTTAGAACTTCAAGAATTTACTAAAGGATACCTAACAGAAGCAGAAGATATTAAGAAGAGGTGGCAAGAATACACAGAAGAACCGTATAAAAAAGAGCTTCATGACCCAGATAATCACGATAGTGTGATCACTCACCTAGAGCCAGACATCCTGGAATGTGAAGTCAAGTGGGCCTTAGGAAGCATCACTATGAACAAAGCTGGTGGAGGTGATGGAATTCCAGTTGAGCTATTTCAAATCCTGAAAGATGATGCTGTGAAAGTGCTGCACTCAATATGCCAGCAAATTTGGAAAACTCAGCAGTGGCCATAGGACTGGAAAAGGTCAGTTTTCATTCCAATCCCAAAGAAAGGCAATGCCAAAGAATGCTCAAACTACCACACAATTGCACTCATCTCACATGCTAGTAAAGTAATGCTCAAAATTCTCCAAGCCAGGCTTCAGCAATATGCGAACCGTGAACTTCCTGATGGTCAAGCTGGTTTTAGAAAAGGCAGAGGAACCAGAGATCAAATTGCCAACATCCGATGGATCATGGAAAAAGCAAGAGAGTTCCAGAAAAACATCTATTTCTGCTTTCTTGACTATGCCAAAACCTTTGACTGTGTGGATCAAAACAAGCTGTGGAAAATTCTTAGAGATGGGAATACTAGACCACCTGACCTGCCTCTTGAGAAACCTATATGCAGGTCAGCAAGCAACAGTGAGAACTGGACATGGAACAACAGGCTGGTTCCAAATAGGAAAAAGAGTACGTCAAGGCTGTATATTGTCACGCTGCTTATTTAATTTATATGCAGAATACATCATGAGAAATCCTGGGCTGGAAGAAGCACAAGCTGGAATCAAGATTGCCAGAAGAAATATCAATAACCTCAGATAGGCAGATGACACCACCCTTATGGCAGAAAGTGAAGAGGAACTCAAAAGCCTCTTGATGAAAGTGAAAGAGGAGAGTGAAAAAGTTGTCTTAAAGCTCAACATTCAGAAAATGAAGATCATGGCATCTGGTCTCATCACTTCATGGGAAATAGAGGGGGAAACAGTGGAAACAGTATCAGACTTTATTTTGGGGAGCTCCAAAATCACTGCAGATGGTGATTGCAGCCATGAAATTAAAAGACACTTACTCACTGGAAGGAAAGTTATGACCAACCTAGATAGCATATTGAAAAGCAGAGACATTACTTTGCCAACAAAGATCCTTCTAGTCAAGGCTATGGTTTTTCTAGTGGTCATGTATGGATGTGAGAGTTGGACTGCGAAGAAAGCTAAGTGCTGAAGAATTGATGCTGTTGAAGTGTGGTGTTGGAGAAGACTCTTGAGAGTCCCTTGGATTGCAAGAAGATCCAACCAGTCCATGCTAAAGGAGATCAGTCCTGGATGTTCATTGGAAGGAGTGATGCTGAAACTGAAACTCTAATACTATGGCCACCTCATGTGAAGAGTTGACTCATTGAAAAAGACCCTGATGCTGAGAGGGATTGGGGGCAGGAAGAGAAGGGGATGACAGAGGATGAGATGGCTGGATGGCATCACCAACTCGATGGACGTGAGTTTGGGTAAACTCCAGGAGATGCTGATGGTCATGGAGGCCTGGTGTGCTGCGATTCATGGGGTTGCAAAGAGTCAGAGACGACTGACAGACTGAACTGAATTGATTCTTTTAGTGAGTGATAGAGCTGGGCTTGTAGCTCAGATCTGCTGTGCTCCAAATCCTGTGCTCTTCCCATTATATGATCCATAGCCCCAGCTAGAACACTTTCTGATTGGAAAAACAGAGATAGAGTACAACTAAAATATGATAAAATGTATATCTGAGTCTATCATCACAAATATTAGCACTGCAAAGTGCTATGGAAATATTGAGAAAGAACAAATGAACAAATGAGATAATAATTGAATTATTAGTAGAAAAATAAATAGCATTTAATTGGTGGGAAAGTGGCAGCTAGATCTTGCCAGTACAGAATTGCTTGTAAACTATTTTTCCAGTAATTTATAATCTCAGAGTTTACTACAAGGTGCCCAGGTTGCAGTATGGAAGTTCAGGATATGTGAAAAGGAATCATTTCTCTGTTTAACAAATTTGTGAGTATCACATGGTATACTCCATGTGAAAGTGCTTTCCAAGTTTAAAACTGCATAAAATGACATTTTAAATTAAAGAAAACTAGTAGTTCAAGATGCTACATTAATGTTTATGCTTTTACCATGCAGTGTTTGAAAAGCTAACATTTGGAGCAACATTTGTGATAAAACACTAACCATCAGAGACACAATTAATTAGCATTGTCAGTTTCTTATTCCAAAAATCATATGCCTAAGTTTTAGTATCAACCCACAGAAAGTTAGCTCCTATTATACTTCTCCAAATCTGAAGAAATTGCACTTGAATAATTGTGTACTTTATAGTTTTTCCAGAAGTCATGTACAGATATGAGAATTGAACCATAAAGAAGGCTGAGCATCGAAGAATTGATGCTTTTGAATTGTGGTGCTGGAGAAGACTCTTGAGAGTCCCTGGGACAGCAAGGTGATCAAACCAGTCAGTCCTAAAGGAAACCAGTCCTTAATATTCATTGGAAGGATTGATGCTGAAGCTGAAGGTCCAATACTTTGGTCACTTGATGTGAAGAGCAGACTCATTTAAAAGACCCTGATGCTGGGAAAGGTTGAAAGCAAAAGGAGAAGGTAGTAGCAGAGGATGAGATGGTTAGATAGCATCACTGACTCAGTGGACATGAACTTGAACAATTCCAGGAGATATGAGAAGACAGAGGAGACTGGCAGGCCACAGTCCATGGAGCTGCAAAGAGTCAGACTTGACTTAGCAACTGAACATAATATGACACCATGCCAGTTATATTGTAGTGTGAATAATGTGCTTTCTTTAGGGTTTTTTTTTTTTTTTTAATTATAATAATTGGTTTAACTTTTGGTTTTTCAGACTTTAATTTTATTAAGGTCTAGTTAACACTAAGATTAAAACAACTGCTAGCCTATTCACGTATTTGCTCAATCATTAAATATGTATTAGGTGCTTGTGGTTGTTTGGAGGCTTAGTATATACCAGAGGACAAAATTGACAAATCTGCTCTTTCAGAGTTTTCAATATAATGCAGGAAGAGGAAAATAGCAGATAAATAAGCAGGTATATTTGTTAGAAAATGTTACAAGCTGTGAAAGTAATAAAGGCATGTAAGAGGAATTAAAAGGGCTGATTGAAGGAGAGGTATGGGTTGTAGTTTGAAATATGATAGTCAAGATTCATTGAAAAGGTGACATTTGAGCTAAAACTTGAGGGGATGTTAGTCATGTCAGTATTTCAGTGGAAGGACTTTCAGGAAGAGGTAACTAACAATGAAATATCAGCAATCAAGTTGGGAGAACAGCTAGAAGTTAAGTATAGCTGAAGACATTTAAAGGGTGTAAAAGTAGGAGATAATGTTGGAGGATTAAAAAGGGACTGGATTATGTGGAGAGTTGGAGACATTTGAAGATTTTGGCTATCATCCTGAGATAGGAAGCCATTTTCAAGGGTTCATCAGTAAAGTGCAAAAGATTTACATTTTAAAGAGATGATCCTGGGAGCTGTGCTGAGAATAAGCTATAGAGATCATGAGCAGGAGCAGAAAACTGTTAGGAAGTTATATTCTAAACAGAAACCATGGACTTTTAGCTCTCCCATATTTTTCTCTTGACTCTTTTTCTGGCTATCAAAGTGATGTTGTGGAAATCACCTCATTTCTTTGGGCATAGATTTCCAGATTTACAAAAAGAGAAAATTGGTTCAAAGAGATTTTTTTTGAGCCAACTTGTTTTTGGAAGGAAAACAAAGCTGGAAGTTGTTTTTTTTTGTTTGTTTGTTTTTCCTTCCAGCTCTGCCAGTATATGAACTATGAATCTGCAGGTTTTCATAAAAAGCAATTTCCTTCAGTACACAATAAAGTGCTAATTATTTTAAAGATCTGTGTTTAAGTTTTTGGCAGGCAATCACTGATTTTCGATCAACAGAAAGTTGAGAAGTTGCCAAGAACCTAATTTTAATCTGACAAATGCTTGCTGGGTAGAAACAATTCATTTGCTAAAAGCTAATCCCTGAGAGATCTCAATTAGAAAACAAAGAATACCGGCCATCTAGCAGCCTTTAGACTGCAGCCACTCCATATGGTGAACCCTGAGGAAATTCAGAATGTTGAAAACACAGGATTTTGGCTCCAGATAGCTGAGATGCATATCAAAGGTATATCTCGGTGAGCCCAGACTCTTACATCTTCCCATACACAGAAATGTGCTAAATTCCTTAACTTGAGATATCCAGTTTTCTTTTATTAATAGTAACTTCTTATTCCTACTATCTGCCCTTTGTTGCAGATAGTAAAACTCCAATATATCCTGGCTACCCTGCCTGGCCTCCTCAGAGCAGTTTGCTCAGGTTATTTGAAATGCTGCTTGCCCACATGCTTGAAGCCCTCAGTATGTCCACCAAATGAAAGATAACTCTCAAAAAAACAAAAACTAAACAAAAACTAGTATCATGTTTGTGAATATTTTTAAAGAGAAAAGTCAATTTGATTATGAAGAACCTTGAAAGCACTCAGAAAAAGTAATAAAAAAGAACCTAAAATCAGAACACTAATTTCATTTTCTATAGGCAAAAGAACACTTAGAGCAGATTCAGGAAAAGGAAACTTTAAAGATCTACATTTTAAAGGACTCAGGAGGATTATAAACATTTTAGTATTAGAAATGATTTCAGAACATGAGAGGCTACTGGGCTTTTTATTATAACATTACTACTTGTTTAATGAATTTATAGAAGATTTTTCATATTGTTTTATATTCTTTTAATTAATGTTAGAATTTTCAGTAAATCTTTGTAATATTTTTTCAATATGATCCCTATGAAAAATAAGGTAATATCTCTCCTTAAATTAAAAAAATTCTATTATGTAAATTAAGTGAAATTTTAAATGTTCAATGTGTTCGATATTTCACAGAAATCCATTGAAATCAAATAGTTATTTGAGTTAAAAAACAAAAAAAGCAAGCATAAATTTAGAAGAAATGTCCTAGGTGTTAGCTCAGAATCTGGGTCAGACAGATTTTAACTTAAATTATGATTCTAAGACTTACTTACTCTGTGACTATATAAAAACTTTCTTTTCTTTGAGACTCAATTTCCCTCCAAGATGATATAATAGTATTAAATGACATAATGTGTTAAAGTGCTTAACAAAGTAGCCAAAGGACCCTGGAAAATGTTTCCTATTATGTTTATTATTCATTCATTGAGATTCCTTCTTGACTTCTATCATTGGCTTTATTTCCATGGAAACTGGATCTGGGAAGAGATAGAGGAAAAGAAATTTTAAAGTTTTTCTTCTTTATATACACTCAAGTATAATTTTTTAAGGAGGGTTGCAAAATGCAAAGATAAATAAGAGATAGCTATTTTTAAGACTAATGTTTTATTTCACATGCTTGCATTCACAGCTACCAGTAAGAGGGAAGAGAAGAGTTGAATGAAAAAGAAAATGTACCAGTGTAGCCTCTTTACCCCATGTGATTAGTCTTTTGATGTGTTTTCACTTCACAGGAAATTAAATAGGACCATGTTCATTTTCTTTTCATCTAATTTTCTTGATTTTCTGTACATTTATTTCTCCCCAGCAATATCACCTCCAACACTTAAAAAGACAGTATTCTCAAAATAGTTCTTGAAAACATATTTTTAAACAAATACAAAAATCCCAATAAACATGTAACAATTTGTTGGTCAGGCATATAATACATCATGGTATTCAACAAATTTCATGGGAATGTGCAGTAGAAAATTTTGGAGAAATTATAATATTGCATAAATACATAAACTGGTAGAAGATGATGTAACTCAAGAAGTGAGAATTCTAAATGGAGTCATATAAAATAAAAGAATTCAAAACAGAGGTAACATTTATTTATTAATTTAACATATGCTTATTAAGCAGCGAACATGTTCTGAGTAAGTTGCAAATAGTAATACAGTTAATCTTTATTCACAGAAAAAAATGAAAATCCCTTTCTTATGGAGCTTATAGTCTAAGGGGGAAGAAAAACAACAAATAAGAATTTATTCTTATGCTATTTATTCAAGCAATAAATAGCAAAAAAAAATTGTTAAGTAATAAAAAATGCCAACAGTGGGGGAATTAAAAACTTAATGCAGTTGAGAGAATAAAATATCATCAGAGGCGAGGGAACTTTAGAGGAGACAGCTAAGAAATATTTCACAGAGAAGAGGATTGCTGAGAAAAGACTAAGAAATGGAGACGGGGAAAGAGTTTCCAAGCAGACAGCACTGTAAGCTCAATGCCCCTGATGTAGCTGATGTGTTCAAGGAACAATGTGGCTCTAGTGACACACTGTGGAGAGAGCAGAGGGAGAAAAATGGGAGATGGATCTTAAAATTAACTCACAACTGCATCATGCTGAAACATTTAGGTGCAAGTAGGCACCCATCTCTCCCTCTGTTCCTTTTCTTTCTGAATAATATGGATAGTGTGCTTTGAACTTGGCAGTGGCATGATCTAAACTAGGCGTTACATGGATCACACTGACTATTTTGTTTGGAATAGACTATCAGTTCAGTTCAGTCGCTCAGTCATGTCCGACTCTTTGGACTACAGCACGCCAGGCTTCCCTGTCTATCACCAACTCCCAGAGCTTGCTCAAACTCATGTCAATTGAGTCAGTGATGCCACCCAACCATCTCATCCTCTGTCATCCCCTTCTCCTGCCTTCAATCTTTCTCAGCATCAGGGTCTTTTCCAGTGAGTCAGTTCTTCACATCAGGTGGCCAAAGGATTAGAGCATTAGTTTCAGCATCAGTCGTTCCAAAGAATATTCAGGACTGATTTCCTTTAGGATTGACTGGTTTGATCTCCTTGCAGTCCAAGGGACACTCAAGAGTCTTCTCCAACACCATAGTTCAAAAGCATCTATTCTTTAGTGCTCAGCTTTCTTTATAGTCCAACTCTCACATCCATACATGACTACTGGAAAACACAGCTTTGACTAGATGGAAATTTGTTGGCAAATTAATGTCTCTGCTTTTTAATATTCTGTCTAGGTTGGTCATAGCTTTTATTCCAAGGAGCAAGCGTCTTTTAATTTCATGGCTGCAGTCACCATCTGCAGTGATTTTGGAGCCCCCCAAAAATAAAGTCTGTCAATGTTTCCATTGTTTCCCCATCTATTTGTCATGAAGTGATGGGACTGGATGCCATGATCTTCGTCTTCTGAACATTGAATTTTAAGGCACTTTTTTCACTCTCCTCTTTCACTTTCATCAAGAGGCTCTTTAGTTCTTCTTCACTTTCTGCCATAAGGGTGATGTCATCTGCATATTTGAGGTTATTGATATTTCTCTCGGCAATCTTGATGCCAGCTTGTGCTTCATCCAGCCAGGCATTTCTTATGAAGTACTCTGCATATAAGTTAAATAAGCAGGGTGACAACATACAGCCTTAATGTACTTCTTTCCCAATTTGGAACAAGTCTGTTGTTCCATGCTCAGTTCTAACTGCTGCTTCTTGACCTGCATACAGGTTTCTCAGGAGATAGGTAAGGTGGTCTGGTATTCCCATTTCCTGAAGACTTTTCCACAGCTTGTTTTGATCCACACAGTCAAAGGCTTTGGTGTAGTCAATAAAGCAGAAATAGATGGTTTTCTGGAACTCTCTTGCTTTTCTGATGGTCCAATGGATGTTGGCAATTTGATTTCTGGTTCCTCTGCCTTTTCTAAATCCAGCGTGAAGATCTTGAAGTTCTCAGTTCACGTACTGTTGCCTATAAAGAAGCAAGAAAAGCTGTTCCCATCTTTAGGATGTAATAGGAAGCTATTATATCTCATAATATCAGATTGATTTTCACCTCATTTATAGCCTTTTCTGGCCCCCTTTGTGGCTATCAGTGTAACTCTGAGAAAAATCCTCTGGGCAAAAATTCCTTATTTATTAGATAAATATATTGAATCAGAGACTAATGACTTCCAACACTCATAATTTATAATTCCATGAGTCTGAAGAAATGTTTTTAATTATTATTTTTTTCTTCTGTTAAATACTCAGGCTGAAGGTGTCCAGAGGCCAAAGGAGGTTTGAAGACTGATGTATTAATTTATATGAGGCATGAAGATAAGGACTCCCCAGGTGGCACTAGTGGTAAAGAATCTGCCTGACAATGCAGGAGACAATGAGAGACGTGGGTTTAATCCCTAGGTCAAGAAGATCTCCTGGAGCAGGAAATGGCAACCCACTCCAGTATTCTTGCCTGGAAAATTCCATGGACAGAGAACTCTGGTGAGCTACAGTCACTCCATGGGGTTGCAAAGAGTCAAATACGACTGACCACACACACATTGCATGAAGATTTGAACTAGAGAAGTAGCAAGAGGAGAGATGAGAAGTGTTTGAATTCTTGGTACATTTCAAAGGCAGAACCAGCATTGATAGCCGATTAATCAGGTGCGGGGTACAAGATAGACAGCACCTAGGAATGATACCAAGATTATTCTCCTGAGCAGGAAGAAGAGTAGAATCACCATCAACTGAGATTTAAAAAAAAGAGAGAGCTACTAAAGAATCTTGGTGGTAGGATTAAAACTAGGCACTGTTTTAGATATTTTCATTTTGGGACACCCTTTAGATAGCTATATGGAAATTTTGATAATCTTAAATCTGTAAAGCAAGTCATGTTACAATATAAAATCAGTAAATCACAAACTCTAGACATCTTTTCTAATGCTTTCATGTTTTAGTCGGCCCAAATACTCTAAAATGTAGTTCAGAGGATAGGACTTGATTGAAGATATAAGTTGCAAATCATTACAAAACAGGTTTTATTTTTAAAAATGAGACTAGGTGAGATCACCTTGCTATATGAAGTGAAGGTATACAAAGAACAGAAAGGACTCAAGGATTGAGCCCTGGGCACAGGAAGAGTAGATATTTAAATAGTTTGAAAGACAAAATTAATCAGATGCCTCAAAAATTACTTTCTTTGTTCCCTGATTGCTTCTACATATATTCTTCAAACTTAAAAATCAAGACAAAGAATGCTGATTAAAATGGAATACAGTATTCAGTTGCTATTTTTATACTCAGATATTATGTGTAGAACATATGGGAACACTTTTTGTACTTCTTTTTATTTTTATTTTTATATTTATAGTATTGATATAGCCATGATTTTCCATTGACTTTTGATTTGTTGTTGTTGTCGTTGTTTAGTCACTGAGTCGTGTCCAACTCTTTTGTGATGACACAGTTGTTGTCATCAACAACATGGACAGGTGTTCTGTCCATGGGATTTTCTTTCAATATTGACTATAAAAGGACATAGAAACTACCAGCATTGTGATGAAACTTAAACTAAATTTAAACTAAAATTTCTCATAGTTTGAAACCTATGAAATAAAATGATCATTGCAACAGTAAGCTTTTCTATTTCTTGGAGAAAGTGATGACACTTTAAAAAATACTTTATAGCATTCTGAAAAATACTTCCTTGGACATTTAAGATTGTCTTGCTCTTCTTAACCTTTCATGGTCCTCAGTATTGAAAGAGGGAAAGGATCCAGTATTTATTCTACATGGACTATTTAGCAAGTTCTTATACAAACATATCATATGTTGCAACAACAAACTTAAACTAAATTTACAGCAAAGTAATTCAGTTATACATGTTTATGTGCTTATTCTACTTCATTATAGGTTACTACAAGGTGCTGAGTATGGTTTATTGTGCTGTGTAATAGGTTCTTGGTTACCTATTTTATAGAGTGTTTCGATCCCGGAAACAACTGGAGACTGGCACTCTGCAGTAAGTTTTCTGCTGCAGATTTTCTTGTTCCTTGAGTTCACTTTTATCTCCTCCTTTTCTAGTTCTAAATTATCTTATTTTATAACTTGAGATTTTTTTAAAGCTAGTTTTATGTAGCATTTTTGGAAAATATTCAAACATGCAGGTTCATAATCCTGACATACTGTAGATGCTGCTGTACGGATATGCCAGCCACTGAGAATGAAATCCCTGTCAACAAGCTTCTCCTTAAGATTAAGTTCCTGCAGGGTGATTGGTGGAAGTTAAGCTGACACTCAGATGCTGAAACTGAAACTGACCAGGGTATTGGGCATTGGTAGTCAAGGGAACCACTGAGGAAACAAAAAGTCTTCCTTTCTTTTGTTTTCTGTCTGATATAACATGTTGGTTGTCCTATGGAATCAACCTTCCCTGTTCTGCCTGTGTAACTCTGAGCCAGTTAGTTGACTTTCCTGTGGCTTGGTTTCTTCATCATTCAATGGAAATTCTTTTAAAAATATACATCTATATAATACATTGTTAAGAGGATAAAAAGAAGCAACAAAGCTTTTTAAAGTGCTTGGTAGGTACACAATAAAGTTAGTTACAATGAGTCTGCTCTTTCAATAGAACATTTTCTTGATAGTATTTCTCCATATATAACTCAACAGTCTTTACAGGTAAGATTTTTAATGGCTGTATAAAAATCTACAGTTTGATTACACCATAGTGTACATACCCATTCCCTGAGTTCACTGGATATCCAAGGAGTGTCTAGTTTTTTAGCCATTTTAAATTAACTCTGGCTAGAACTCTTGCAGGTAAATCTGTGTTCAAATGTCTTATTACTTACCTAGAAAAAGTCCCTATTCGTTGAAGAAGACAAACATTAAAAGCACTGTTCTTAAATGGTTCTGATACATTCATCTCCCAGCTATGTAACAGTGTACCTGTCACTTTATGTCTCTAAAATTCATTTGGACCTGAAATCCATGAATATTGACCAGTAGGTTCTCCAGGGCCACCCATCAAAGAGGATATGGAAGATTTTGGCTTTTGTAGTATAACTCCAAATAGGAATAATTTAGAACATAAAAAATTACTTTTAGCCAAGTTAGGGGTAAACTCATCAAGCCTCTTCCATTCTTCTTTTTCCTGAGAACTTTCTATTATATCTTATGCCATCTAAGTTTTTGTTTTAGAATTTTTTCTACCTATAAAATAGAAATGCAAGAATCTGGACATCCAGAGATAATTACTTTCACATTAACACTTCGATTATTTATTTAAATTTTTGAAATGTTGTGGTTAAAATAATGTATCTTTTTAAATGTACCTTTTTAGATTACTAGTGCAGTAGAAATTGTTAATGTCCACTTATGTTAGTTTTCTATGGCTGCTGTAACAGATAATCATAAATTTAGTGGCATAAAACAGCAGACATTTATTCCCTCACAGTTCTGGAAGCCAGAAGTCTGAAACTAGTTTCAGTGTACCAAGATCACGGTATCTGCAGGGCTATAGACCCCACGGACTGTAGTCTGCTTAGGCTTTTCTGTCCATGGGATTTTCCAGGCAACAATACTGGAGTGGGTAGCCATGCCCCTCTCCAGGGGAATCTTCCCAACCCAGGGATTGAATCCAGGCCTCCTGCATTGCAGGCAGATTCTTTACTGTCTGAGCCACTGGGGAAGCCCACAATCCCTCCAGAGGGCCCCTATTTCCACAATGTCCTTCCTGTGCCCTCTACTGAGAAAGATTACTATGGTGCACACTTTAAAACACAAATGCTTAAAGGAATTCTATTAGCACAGCATATATTGAAAGGAACATTTGCAGCAGAGAGGCAATAAATTTGGAGCTGGAACAACAAAGCAGTGAAATGAATCAGGATAAATAAATTCCCAAGAGCCTAAATTTTGCTGCATGTCAGGTGTGTCAATTTGGTCCCGGATCTTTAGGAGCTCAAAGTCTAGGGTAAGAGAGCACCAAAAAGACAAATAAATCTTATAATTAAAATTGTACTATGGAATAGACTAAAAATATATAATTTTTCTCTGTAAGAGAATAGGAGTGTCCCTATTTCAGATGGAATAAGAAATAAGCCTTTCTTTCTTGGAAGTGGTAACATTGAAAATAAAAAGTAGAGGCACTTTAGGAAGTAGAAAATGGCCAGCAGTGTCTAATCTGCTGGAAAAAGAAAAACAGCAAAATGAGGACTGTTTGGTGTTCATTTATTCTGGGAAGATGGCGGCAATCAGTATTAGCAAGAGCAGTTTCAGTGGGAAGAAGCTAGACTGAAGAGTTCTTTCTCTTTACCTCCACTATCTTGGCACAGACACCCACACCCCAGATCTGATGTGTCTTCCTCCAATCTCTCACCATTCTCTTTAGCCTTGCTGTACTTTTCACCAGACTTTAACTTCAATAAAATGGATTTTGACTTTTTTTTTTGGTTCAGGCTGAAGGAACTACTAGAGAAGAAACCAAGATGTTTGCCTAAATCCAGAGGAGCTAATCCTATTTTCAAGTTTATACAATAATAAAGTTAATATTGACCTCAAAATATAATTCCAAAGTTCTCCAATACATTTCACACATATTAACATTGATCAGAGACTTGTTTTTCTGCAAAAGTGAGAAAATCACCAACCCTAAAACAAACTAAAGTTTTCAAGTCTAACTATAAATACTATTTTGTGGAATAATTTCAGTCTCTTAAATTTTTAGTTTTTAATTTTTATTTTTGTTGTCATGCTTAACCTCTTAATAGGAAAGACAGAAGCAATGGTTTTGCAGAGTAGTAAAGTTATCTTAGTAGATTTATGATTCTGAGTGTTACAGTTTTCAGTTCCTGATCTTCTGTAAAATTAAATATATCTTTTAGGACTTCATAAAGGGCAAAGTTTCATTATAATATGTATTGGGGCAGTGAAAAGGCAGAAACGTATTATCCAATTTAACAATATATGCTACTTTTCTGGCATTTAATTACTATCACTTGTAATGAGGTGAGGAATAAATATTCATATTTTTGTTGGCTTCAAGCCTTCAGCACTACCCCACATCATATTAATTACTTGGATATGTGGTAATCTTTTTACTGCCCCACAGCAAGGAACTATGATCTGATAAACAGGGGAAGCATATTCTGGTTGTCATGGATGCCAATGCAAGGATTTGGAAAAAGAAAGCTGAGGACATTTTGTGCAGAACAGTTATAGGAAATCAACATCAGCATGATAAATATAATCTTTCCCTCACTGAGCACTCTTAAAAATCTATCTAAAAAGTGAAGATTTTTAAAAATCATTACCAAATATTCTTCTCTGCAAGTGCCTCAAGTAGTAACAAGGTATATTTTATGTAACAATTTTAGTAGTACAAATTTTCAATTATAAGAGTGTCATCCTATGACTAAAACTATTATACTTTTTTTAAAAAAGATGATTGTGAAACTACCAAGTAGGCTGGAAGCAATATAAACCAAATTGTTTTTATTAAATTGTCTTTGTAGCTCATAATAATATGGCAAATTACTGGTTTATTAGATCATTTTGTTGTAGTGCACAATTCACTACTGTGATTTACCAATTTTTACTTCCCATGCTCTGGATCACTTTTAGCTTTTCAGCTTAATGGGTTTAGCTTTCAGGTAAATTGAACTCCTAATCAAATCTTCTTCTTTATATAACAGTTTCCTCCTCAACTGACTTCATTTTTACATCTTTTCACACTCTTCACTGACTGTTTACCTTTTGTATTTGTACGCAGAATATGTTTAATAATGTCAGCAATTATATGAGCATATTATTTTCTTTGTCTTGTCATTGGTTAAATAATAAGAAATTGCAGTTCATATTGTGCCTATCTATGTGCAGTAGCTGAGTAGAGAAAAATAACCTAGTGCAGGATGTAGTCTTATCTAGTCAATAGATGTATATTGGGTATTCCCTATGTTCCAGAATGTATTGGCTCTAAAAATTCAATAGTAGGTACTACAGACACAGTCTATCACTTTAATAACACAATATATGTACTACATTGTCTTGATTTAGATTAGCTCTGCATGATTGTGCTTGAAATTCAATTTTTATTCAATATTTCAAAGTGAAAGATTTTTATGTTACCAATGGAAAATGCATATTTTTCTAGAGAATAATAACATCTAAAAGATAAAAAATTAAACAAAACATACTTGAACAAAAAGAGCTTTATCGTGTTTTAAGTTTTCTCTAATATTTGTATTTTCTGGACCTAATGAAGTTGGTAACATAGGGGGAAAAGATATGAAAAAAAATAAACATGCAAGAATAGAAAATAGAGAGCTGTCCAGGGGAATATTATATCATTACTGTGTCAAATATATATTAAATAGTTAATATATAATATTAAATCAATATTAAAATGTTATTATGCCTCTGTACTTAACACAGTATGGTAACATGAATAGATAAGACTTTGAAATCAACCAGAGGACGTATATAGATATGAGAACATATAAAAATTTATTATATAATATAGTTGAAATATCAAATTATTTTGTAATATAGTTGAAACATCAAAACTTTGGAGCAAATGTAAAAATGCAATAAAATATGTTGAGACAACTGAGGAAAAAGTGACTGAAGCAAGAAAGAACACACAAAAAATGTGCTCAATAAAAAAGTGCAAAAGAAAAGCTAAACACAGATAAAGAAGAATGAAGCAAAAATATGCCCAGAAGACCTTATGAATCAAGGGTCACAAAACTTGAGAAAAACAGACTATGGAGGAAACAAATTCCCTCCAGAAAATTGTATTTTTAAAGTTTCCCTACGTTATTATTTCTCTTAATGACATAAGAAAAGTTCAAGTGTTTCTGTTCCTGAAGCTAATTAAATAACAAATGCAGTTCCTCTCTCCAAATATATATGTGTGTATGTTGAGACAACCGAAAAACCATTTGTAAAAAGGTAATGCTGCTGCTGCTGCTGTCACTTCAGTCGTGTCCGACTGTGCGACCCCGTAGACGGCAGCCCACCAGGCTCCCCCATCCCTGGGATTCTCCAGGCAAGAATACTGGAGTGGGTTGCCATTTCCTTCTCCAATGCATGAAAGTGAAAGTGAAGTCGCTCAGTTGTGTCCGACTCTTAGCGACCCCATGGACTGCAGCCCACCAGGCTCCTCCGTCCATGGGAGTTTCCAGGCAAGAGTACTGGAGTGGGTCGCCCTACATGACATAAAAATCAAAGTCAGATTAAAAGTATTCGCACAGCCAAATCTGAGACAGCTGAGAATCAATATAAATAAAGACAGTAATGGATTATAACCCAATAAAATAGGATTCCATAAATCCATACATATATCAAAGACATATGTGTGCATACGTGTGAATACATATACACACATGCATACACACAGGAGAAGGGAAATCTCACCTTAACAGAGACATGTCAAATAAAGAGTGTAAATGGCATTTGAAAATTATTAGTTTCAACACTATGGTAATAGATGATTCAGGTAAGAATCACAAATAGATCTTAAAACTATTATGTGAAAGTTTGCATGCACTGATTCTAAGTATCTGTCCACAGATTTAAATATTAATTGCAGACAAAAAAGGAATAACCGAGAAGAGCACACTCTAAGGTGAACTATGGCCTTTGAGTGATTATGATATGTCAGTGTAGGTTCATCTTTTTTAAAAAATGTACAATTTTGGTGAGGGATGTTGATAATGGGGTGGCCAGGCATGTGTAAGGTGTGAGGGTACATGGGACATCTCTATCTCACTCTCCATTTTGTTGTAAACCTAAAGCTACTAAAACTGCTCAAATAATATAAGGGCTTAAAAAATGTGATAAGAATTCTATCAAGAATTCATTGCCACGCTTTATTTATTTTATTTGACTGTTCAAGGCAATGCTATTGTAATGTTCTGCTGCCTTGTATGGCTCCTTCTATAGCTGTGGACTGTGGCTTTGTAGAAGCATTGCATCCCCTCCATAGGTCACATTTGTATTCTTTGTATTTACCATCTGGTGTCTGATGAAATTGGGATGCTTATCAGTCTATAAGTACTTACAGGTAGGAGCAGATCCTGAGAACGATATACAGTCCTCTTGAAGGCAACCATTTCTGGGGAGGATGTTCGAATTTCCTCAGGTAAAGAAGTTTAACTCCTTAAGGTGACTATTTCTGACAATCTCTAGGATTCATGGGTCTTCGTTCCAGTTTTTGGGACCATCCTTCTCCCCAGTCAGTACCTTTGCTTTAACACGTGGGACCCTGAGCTATTGTGAATCCAATTTCACTGTGATTCAAACACTCACAGGTTTAGATGTTGAATTCAGTATCATCAAGTTCAGCCCTGTGGCTGCAAGAGAATATAAGCTTTTCCTTTTTCACTCAGGCCTTCAGATGGGATTTCACAATTCTAAACTCAGTATTTTCTACTCCAAGTTTTTCAGACACTTAGACAGTTGACCAGCTACAATTATTTTTTTTTTTTATTTTATTTTCAGTAAAAACCTTCTTGGCCAGCAATTACTTATTATTTAAAGTATTGCCATCTGTAGGTAATTATTACAGGTGTCTATAATATATGACTCAATGAACACTGTTGCTGATCCATGCTGTGGAATACCAGTATCCCCTTTTCCACTAGCAAAGAGTCATTCGTTCCTTTAAATCAAATAAGATCAGAGAATCATGGCTGATAGCCCAGATCTAAATCAATGAGTCCTTCCTTAAGGTTCTGTACCCCTAGAACTATTTCTGGGATTAATTTCTGTTTGAAATTTAGATCAAGGAGGCAACATCACTGTGAGTCATATAGTCTTGAGACCACTATTTTAGTATAACATTAAGTATATTTGCTAGAAGGTCATCAAAAATTATTAAATCTATGATATTGCACACTGGGAAATAAAGTAGTTAATATTTTATACTTGCTATATCTTCTATTCACGTATAAAGTTCTTTGTATGTGAAAACTTCAATTTGAACATAAATCATTTTTAAAACTTAAGTTTTAAAATTTAAAATCTCAGATAAAAACTATGACATGAAATATTATCACATATTATAAATTCCTTTTACTAACTAGACTATTGATAATGTTATAAAATAGTTGTTTTAGACATCAAGTATGATTTTAGAATTTTGCAAGTTTTATCACAAATTTGTTTTCTAAATTAATATCATATCTTAGTATACTCAGAATGTATTGTATTCATATCACATCATACATTTTGTGGGGATTTTTTGGTCTCTCTACAGCAGGAATATTTCAAAAAAGGTAAATAATTACATGGGATGTATTTTTTAGCTAATCTGACTGATGTAATAATTATGTATTTTCTTATGAGAAGTTAAAACCTCTTCTTTTAAAAAGATGACAAATGGTGGTGCATAGTACTTTAATAATAACATTTGCTCAAAGGATAAGGCAGAAAATGAGTTGTGGAGATTGATGCAAGATTTTCAATTTTACATAAAAATATCTTTGTGTATTATGTAAACAATTATAGCAAGTATGAAATATATCTGGGATGGGGATGCATATGAGGAAGGAAAGATATAAGAAAATCAGAAATGTTCATTGAAGCTTTCAAAAAGTCTGTGTCAATTCATTTGACATTGAATTTCTTTGAAGAAGTGAAGTGAAATCACTCAGTTGTGTTTGACTCTTTGCGACCCCACGGACTGTAGCCTTCAAGGCTCCTCTGCCCATGGGATTTTCCATGCAAGAGTACTAGAATGGGTTGCTATTTCCTTCTCCAGGGGATCTTCCGGAGCCAGGGATCGAACTCAGGTCACCCACATTGCAAGCAGACGCTTCACCATCTGAGCCACCAGGGAAGACCTGAATTTCTTTATGTTTTGATTTGATTTCCTAATTATGACAGTTGTTTTCACTAGAAAACCCATCGATTCCTTTACAATTCCCCTTGTGTCTTAGGACACAAGTGTGAATTAAAAAAAGTAATTACGAAATTGAGCTAGTCTTTTCTACACTGAAAACTGTGACTAGCAATTAACTCTTTGAGTTCCTCTGGCCAAATCAGCATGGTCTATTATCATAGAAAAGTGACATTCATTAAAATGTACTTGAATTAAGTCCACAAGTTTAGCATCTAGGTAGAGAAGAAGAAATGCAAAAGGCAAATGGCTGCCTGAGGAGGCCTGACAAATAGCTGAGAAACCAGATGCTAAAGGCAAAGGAGAAAAGGAAAGATATACCAGTTGGAATGCAAAGTTCCAAAGATTGGCAATCGTTCCAAAGAAAACCTTCCTCCTAAGTGAACAACGCAAAGAAATAGAGGATAACAATAGAATGGGAAGGACTAGAGATCTCTTCAAGAAAATTAGAGATACTAAGGGGTCGCAAAGAGTCAGACACGACTGAGCGACTGAACTGAACTGAAGGGAACATTTCATGCAAAGATGGGCTCAATAAAGGACAGAAATGGTATGTACCTGACAGAAACAGAAGACACTAAGACGAGGTGGCAAGAATGCATAGAAGAACTGTCCAAAAAAGATCTGCATGATCCAGATAACCATGATGGTGTGACCCCTCGGTAGTATGATCGCTCACCTAGAGCCAGACATCCCGGAATGAGAAGTCAAGTGGGCCTTAGGAAGCATCACTACAAACAAAGCTAGTGGAGGTGATGGAATTCCAGTGGAGCTATTTCAAATCCTAAAAGATGGTACTGTGAAAGTGTTGCACTCAATATGTCAGCAAATTTGGAAAACTCAACAGTGGACTGGAAAAGATGAGTTTTCATTCCAATCCCAAAGAAGTGCAACTTCAAAGAATGTTCAGACTACCACACAATTACACTCATTTCACGTGCTAGCAAAGTAATGTTCAAAATTCTCCAAGCCATGCTTCAACAGTACGTGAACTGAGAACTTCCAGATGTTCAAGCTGGATTTAAAATGGCAGAGGAACCATAGACCAAATTTGCCAACATCTGTTAGGTCATAGAAAAAGCAAGAGAATTTCAGGAAAAACATCGATTTCTGCTTCATTGACTATGCCAAAGCCTTAGACTGTGTCAATCACAACAAACTCTGGAAAATTCTTCAAGAGATGGGAATACCAGACCACCTAACCTGCCTCCTTGGAATTCTGTATGCAGGTCAAGAGCAGCAGTTAGAACCAGGCATGGAACAATGGACTGGTTCCAAATTGAAAAAGGAGTACATCAAGGCTGTATATTGCCACCCTGCTTATTTAACTTCTATGCAGAGTACATAATGGGAAACGCTTGGCTGGAGGAAGCACAAGCTGGAATCAAGATTGCTGGGAGAAATATCAATAACCTCAGATATGCAGATGACACTACCCTTATGGCAGAAAATGGAGAGGAACTAAAGAGCCTCTTGATGAAAGTGAAAGAGGAGAGTGAAAAAGTTGTCTTAAAACTCAACGTTCCAAAAACGAAGATCATGGCATATGGTCTCATCACTTCATGCCAAATAAATAGGGAAACAATGGAAACAGTGACAGACTTTATTTTCTTGGACTCCAAAATCACTGCATATGGTGACTGCAGCCATGATATAAAAGATGTTTGCTCTTTTAAAGCAAAGTTATGATCAACCTAGACAGCATATTAAAAAGCAGAGACATTACTTTGCCAACAAAGTTCTGTATAGTCAAAGCTGTGGTCTTCCCAGTAGTCACATATGGATGTGAGAGTTGGACCATAAAGAAAGCTGAGCACTGAAGAATTGATGCTTTAGAACTGTGGTGTTGGAGAAGACTCTTGAGAGTCCCTTGGATTGCAAGGAGATCAAACCAGTCAATTCAAAGGAAATCAATCCTTAATATTCATTAAAAGGACTGATGCTGAAACTGAAGCTCCAATACTTTGACCACCTGATGTGAAGAGCTTACTAATTGGAAAAGACCCTGATGTTGGGAAAAATTGAAGGCAGGAAGAGAAGGGGAGGACAGAGGATGAGATGGTTGGATGGCATAACTGACTCAATGGACATGAGTTTGAGCAAACTCCAGGAGATTTGAAGGACAGAAAAGCCTGGCATGCTGCAGTCCATGGGGTCGTAAAGAGTCGGACACAACAGAGCAACTAAACAACAGAGGTAAATCGATTTCTCATCCTGCTTCTATGGCATATAACTAAGTAAGTATGAGTTTGCTGGAGGTTAACAAGTTGTGTTAACCTCATTATTTTGATTCTGACCTCCTAGAGATTCTTGGATGCTCTTGGGTTCAGGGCAGATTGCTGAATGTGAAGGTGCTTGCAACAGTGTTTGCCACAGCTAGAATATCTGCCCTATTAAAGGCCACAATTAGGAGAAGTATCCTGTTCTAGAATGTCTTTAGAGACTTATTTCACTACTGAAACCATCCATAGGCATGGAATTTCTTGAAGCGATAACTGAAAATGTACCGAGATCTAGAATATGATAACCTGAAATTATGTCTTCTACTCTTTTATAAGTAAATCATTTCCAGAAAAAAAGAATAAGAATAGTTATTTGTGCAAGGATGACAGCCAGACACCTTCTATAATTTGTGCCCATAATTATTGCATTGATAGAAGAAATGTTTTATATCAGCAAAGGGAGAAAGAGGAGAAAACAAAGAAAGAGAGAAAGCTCTCAGGAAACTTAGGGAGGATGCCCAGACCTGCAAATGGTTGGAAAGGATGAAATTTTTATAGTACCAATATACTACAGTCACTCAAGGACTGATATATTTTCAGGCAGACAAGAAGACAACTGGCAGATTCTTAAGCTCTTTAACTAAGAAGGAAATGGTGAAAAAACTGTGGAGTAGGGGAAAAAAATGCACGAAAAGCTGTAAGTTGAGTTTATTTCACATCTTACTGAGAACTATAGCCCAAGAGACAGCCTCACAGAAATCTCAGAGAAAGTGTTTCAAAGAGGAAAGGGGAGGAGTTCAGTATATATGCTTTTTTGGTAAGGGAGTACCTATAATCAGGCACACATCTCAATGGAAGGATGGTGCCAGCTAGTCACATGGAACATATATTAGTCAATGGTTTTAGTACTTTTCTATTTATGGGAAGATGTAAGAATTTGGGTTAATGCAAATTTTCCCTGAAAATAAGTATCTGAGGGCCTGTTCTGCCTGTTTTCCCAGAGCACAGAGTGCCTTATTCCTGACCTCTGCCCTTGAATGCTCTTCAGATCATACTGTAGGTCAGTAACTTCAGGGGCCAATCACTCAATCCTTGTAGAACCAGATGGTTAACAACATTGTTTTATAAAACATCGATCATAACTCTCCATTTAGGGAGTTTCAAGGCAAGAAAGAGATCCTGGCTTGTATAATATGTCTGTCCCCACTATGCTCCCATCATGGAGGCACCTGCATAAGACCTACCCTGAAAATCAGAGTAGAAAAATGTATGCCAGGCAGGCATGTATCTACCAGAGGCAGACAAAGGGACTGCTCAGGGTAATGGCTGCAACAGTTACCTAAACTTAAGCAGGAACTGCAAAAATACAAAACAAACAAATGAATGAAACATTCAAGGATCCTGAGAGAAGCCAGCCTGCTAGAAGCTCTTTGTATCAGTCACATCTTTTCCCTTTTGTCACAAGTGCCTCTGGACAGTCGGGCCCTCTGGTCTCAAGCTATCAAATTGGACTTGCTCTGAAAGGTTCGTTCACACAATATCAATTACTAGTATGTGACTCTATTAGAGTCTCTAAATCGATAGCCTTACCCAAGGCTTCATAGTGGGCTGCCCTTAATCAGAAGATTTGAAAAGGAGGAAGACAGGGAAAGGACTGAGGGGGCAGCACCTGTGACTAAGAAGTCTTAGTGTTATTGGGAACAAGGCAAATTAAATTTCTAATAACACTATGAACATGATGTTTGTTTTTTAACTGGCTGTAGGAAAAATAAAAATAAACCAACCCATTTCCAATGGGCACTGTATATTCAGAATTTAGAGGTTTGCTATGGAACAGGGGTCAACATTCGGTCTAGAGAGGTGTCAAATCTCACAAAACAATAAATAAATAAACTTATTTTTGTTCATCCCTCTCTATTGAATATCAGTTTAGGAGGCCAGGGGCTATATCTGGCTTCTGCAGAGCAGTACTGCAGGAGATCAGGAAATCAGCAAGGGTAATGACACCATAGAATGGGCTGCATTATCATCCAGTGGGGATCAAACTCCTGGCTCCCTACTGGGTCTTCTCTGAAATCACTCTATAGGAGAGGAAAATAAAATTTTCCCTTTACCCTTCTAGTTTCTTGGCTGAGATCTCCCTGCTTTTAGAGAAAAAAAAAAAAAAAAGATTAACAGAAGAAAAACAGAAGTTTAATAACCTGTATACTTTCAGTATATAAGAAAGAGACCAGGAATACTACATAACTCCTTGAAATGGCCCACACCACCACTTTTAATGCCATCTCCAATTAAAGATAAAAGTAGATGTTGGTGAGAGAGACAGAAATAGGAGGTTACCAGGCAGGCTAAGCAAATAAGGGTAAAGTTGTTATTGGGATTTAAGTGCTTGCCTTCTTAAAAGAAGCACCTTGTGGGCTTCCCTGCTGGTTCAGATGGTAAAGCATCTGCCTGCAATGCAGGAGACCCAGATTCAATCCCTGGATCTAGAAGGTCCCTGGAGAAGGAAATGGTAACCCACTCTAGTACCCTCGCCTGGAAAATTCCATGGATGGAGGAGCCTAGTAGGCTATAGTTCATGGAGTCGCAAAGAGTCAGACACAACTTAACAACTTCACTTTCTTTCTTCTTAAAAGAAGGGCTTCCCAGGTGGCTCATTGGTAAAGAATCTGCTTGCCAATGCAGAACGCAAGAGTCACGGGTTCAATCCCTAAGTGGGGAAGATCCTCTGGAGAAGAAAATGGCAACCCACTGCAGTATTCTTGCCTGGGAAATCCTATGGACAGAGGAGCCTAGCAGGTTACAGTCCATGGGGTCACAAAGAGTCAGACACAACTTAGTGACTAAACAACAACTTCTTAAAAGAAGAGTTTCTAGAGATTTAGTCATCCTCATCTTCTTGGTACAGAGAAGGTACTGGTGTGGTGCTAAGTCGCTTTCAGTTCAGTTCAGTTCAGTTCAGTTGCTCAGTCGTGTCTGACTCTTTTCGACCCCATGAATCGCAGCACGCCAGGCCTCCCTGTCCATCAGTCGTGTTCAACTCTTTGCGACCCCACGGACCGTAACCCACTTGGCACCTCTGTCCATGGGATTTCCCAGGCAAGAATACTGCAGTGGGTTGCCATTTCCTCCTTGGGGATCCTCCCACCCAGGGACTGAACCCAGGTATCTTATGTCTCTTCTATTGGCAGGCGAGTTCTTTGCCACTAAACGCCATGTGGGAAGGCATGACAACCCACTCCAGTATTCTTGCCTGGAGAATCCCATGGATTGTCCATAGGGTAGCAAACTGTCGAACAAGAAGTGATTTAGCATGCACCCACGCACCCAGTGGTATTTAACCTAACAGGTTAGGCTTAAGTGCACCTATCAGATGGCTGGCATAGACAGAGGGGCATACCCATAAAAATGGAGAAACAGTTCCACACTGTGATTCTTGAAAAAAAATCTTAGAATTTCAGACCACAAAATCGACTAAGTTTGGATAACCCCAAGTGTTGAAATATTTATACTTGGGGTGTGATATCTCTAGATTTTTGGCTGTTCATAAAATATAATAAGGGAAAAATTCATAAAGGTGAATGAACAAACATTCTAAAGCATTTTCTCAAACTGAGCAGTATAATAAGAATTTTACTAAAAAAAAAAAAGTATGTATTTACAGAAACTTATAATGTTTTAAATTGAAAGCAATTAGATAACCCTCAAAGCAAATATATTTACAAATAGTGTTTAAAATATCCTAAAGCAATAATATTAAAATCAATGCAATTTGATGTGTAATTATTTTGCTGAAACAAATTTACTGATTTGGGGTAAATATAGTGTCACTTTTATTTTACTAATGCTTTTTTATTTTAAGCAGACGGAATAGAATTTGTCATAAATGCTATCATTGTCTTTGTTTTGTTTTTTTTTTTTTTAATGGTATACTCATTTTAAAATGACAATTAATTCTTTTGGTTAGCCTGTTAAATCAGTGTTGAAAAAGAATACTGTTTGAGTGAAATATGCTTCTGCTGTAGAGAAGAATTTCAGCTACCTGATTGTTGGAATTAAACAAAATCAGTACATACCTGATCACTGAAAATATAAAATTTTACTGACAGCTGGCTATGCTGAGTGGGTGAAAAGCAAACATATTGGTCGCTAAGTCGTGCCTGACTCTTTGCAACCCCAGGGACTGTAGTTCTCCAGGCTCCTCTGTCCATTGAATTCTCCAGGCAAGAATACTGGCTGTGCTTAGTGGCTAAATCACGCCTGACTCTTTGCAACCCCATGGACTGTGGCCTGCTAGGCTCCTCTGTCCATGGGGATTCTCCAGTCAAGAATACTGGAGTGGGTTGCCATGGCCTCCTCCAAGGGATCGTCCCAAACCAGGGATCGAACCCAGGTCTCCCCCACTGCAGGTGACTCTTTACCATCTGAGCCTCCAGGGAAGTTCATGAATACTGAAGTGGGTAGCCTATCTCTTCTCCAGGGGAACTTCCCGACGCAGGACTCCAACTGCAGCCTCCTGCAATGCACGTGGATTCTTTATCAGCTAAGCTAAGAATACTGGAGTGGGTCGCTATTCCCTTCTCCAGGGGAACTTCCCGATCCAGTGACCAAAAACAGGTTTCCTGACTTGCAGGCAGATTCTTTACTGCTTGAGCCACCAGGTAAGCCTGTGTGGGTACTCCTATTGTTTTCCCCAGTCTGCATATTTGAAATGAGTGACCAGACTCATATAACATAAAGCTTTTATTTAAAGACAAACAATATGGTGAAGGAAGAGACAAAAGGCTGCAGATAAGCATTGTAGTGAGAGACAAAGGTATACATGCATGCATACCCTGAACTAGTGACAAAGCCTTTCTAGTTCAACTGCAGACCAGCTCTATCTCACATTTGAGTTAGCCATGACTATAATACTAAGAGGAGAGTGAAAAAGTTGGCTTAAAGCTTGACATTCAGAAAACAAAGATCATGGCAACTGGTCCCATCACTTCATGGAAAATAGATGGGGAAACAGTGGAAACAGTGTCAGACTTTATTTTTCTGGGCTCCAAAATCACTGCAGATGGTTATTGCAGCCATGAAATTAAAAGACGCTTACTTCTTGGAACAAAAGTTATGACCAACCTACATAACATATTGAAAAGCAGAGACATTACATCGCCTACAAAAGTCCGTCTAGTCAAGGCTATGGTTTTTCCAGTGGTCACATATGGATGTGAGAGTTGGACTGTGAAGAAAGCTGAGTGCCCAAGAATTGATGCTTTTGAACTGTGGTGTCGGAGAAGACTCTTGAGAGTTACTTGGAGTATAAGAAGATCCAACCAGTCCAATCTGAAGGAGATCAGCCCTGGGATTTCTTTGGAAGGAATGATGCTAAAGCTGAAACTCCAGTACTTTGGCCACCTCAAAAGACTCTGATGCTGCGAGGGATTGGGGCAGGAGGAGAAGGGGATGACAGAGGATGAGATGTCTGCATGGCATCACCGACTCAATGGACGTGAGTCTGAGTGAACTCTGGGAGTTGGTAATGGACAGGGAGGCCTGGAGTGCTGCAATTCATGAGGTCGCAAAGAGTCAGACACGACTGAGGGACTGAACTGAACTGATAATACTTTTTGTGATGTAGTAGAGTATTATTTTTAGCGCAGGCAGCTGCGACTGGCACATTTAGCGCCCTGGAGAGGAGCTACCCCAGGTCCGAGGTAAGGGGCGGCAGCCGAGATGAGCTACCCCACGTCCGAGGCCAGGGGCAGTGGCCGGAAGGAGCTACCCCATGCCCAAGCCCAGGGGAGGCAGCTTGGAGGACCTACCCCATGCCGGAGGCCAGGGGCCCCGGCCCAGGGAAGCAACCCCACCTCCAAGGAGCGGTGGCTACCTGGGCGCCGGAGGGCCTACAGGAGTTATTCCACGTTCAAGATCAGAAGGGGTGGCAGTGAGGAGATACCCCTCGTCCAAGGTAAGGAGCAGCGGCTGTGCTTAGCTGGAGCAGCCGTGAAGAGATACCCCATGTCCAAGGTAAGAGAAACCCAAGTAAGACAGTAGGTACTGCAAAAGGGCATCAGAGGGCAGACACACTGAAACCATACTCAAAAAACTAGTCAATCTAATCACACTAGGACCACAGCCTTGTCTAACTCAATGAAACTAAGCCATGCCAGTGGGGCCACCCAAGACAGGCAGGTCATGGTGGAGAGGTCTGACAGAATGTGGTCCACTGGAGAAGGGAATGGCAAACCACTTCGGTATTCTTGCCTTGAGAACCCCATGAACAGTATGAAAAGGCAAAATGATAGGATACTGAAAGAGGAACTCCCCAGGTCAGTAGGGGCCCAATATGCTACTGGAGATCAGTGGAGAAATAACTCCAGAAAGAATGAAGGGATGGAGCCAAAGCAAAAACAATACCCAGTTGTGGATGTGACTGGTGATAGAAGCAAGGTCCTATGCTGTAAAGAGCAATATTATATAGGAACCTGGAATGTCAGGTCCATGAATCAAGGCAAATTGGAAGTGGTCAAACAAGAGATGGCGAGAGTGAACGTCAACATTCTAGGAATCAGCGAACTGAAATGGACTGGAATGGGTGGATTTAACTCAGATGACCATAATATCTACTACTGTGGACAGGAATCCCTCAGAAGAAATGGAGTAGCCATCATGGTCAACAAAAGAGTTCAAAAGGCAGTACTCGGATGCAAACTCAAAAACAACAGAGCGATCTCTGTTTGTTTGTTTCCAAGGCAAACCATTCAATATCACAGTAATCCAAGTCTATGCCCCAACCAGTAATGCTGAAGAAGCTGAACAGTTCTATGAAGACCTACAAGACCTTTTAGAACTAACACCCAAAAAAGATGTCATTTTCTTTATAGGGGACTGGAATGCAAAGTAGGAAGTCAAGAAACACCTGGAGTAACAGGCAAATTTGGCCTTGGAATACAGAATGAAGCAGGGCAAAGACTAATAGAGTTTTGCCAAGAAAATGCACTGGTCGTAGCAAACACCCTCATCCAACAACACAAGAGAAGACTCTACACATGGACATCACCAGATGGTCAACACCGAAATCAGATTGATTATATTCTTTGCACCCAAAGATGGAAAAGCTCTATACAGTCAGCAAAAACAAGACCAGGAACTGACTGTGGCTCAGATCATGAACTCCTTATTGCCAAATTCAGACTTAAATTGAAGAAAGTAGGGAAAAACACTAGACATCCAGGTATGACATAAATCAAATCCCTTATGATTATACAATGGAAGTGAGAAATAGATTTAAGGGCCTAGATCTGATAGATAGAGTGACTGATGAACTATGGAATGAGGTTCGTGACATTGTACAGGAGACAGGGATCAAGACCATCCCCATGGAAAAGAAATGCAAAAAAGCAAAATGGCTGTCTGGGGAGGCCTTACAAATAGCTGTGAAAAGAAGAGAAGCGAAAAGCAAAGGAGAAAAGGAAAAATATAAACATGTGAATGCAGAGTTCCAAAGAATAGCAAGAAGAGATAAGAAAACCTTCCTCAGCGATCAATGCAAAGAAATAGAGGAAAACAACAGAATGGGAAAGACTAGAGAACTCTTCAAGAAAACTAGAGATACCAAGGGAACATTTCATGCAAAGATGGGCTCGATAAAGGACAGAAATGATATGGACCTAACAGAAGCAGTAGATATTAAGAAGAGGTGGCAGGAATACACAGAAGAACTGTACAAAAAAGATCTTCATGACCCAGATAATCACGATGGTGTGATCACTGACCTAGAGCCAGACATCCTGGAATGTGAAGTCCAGTGGGCCTTAGAAAGCATCACTACAAACAAAGATAGTGGAGATGATGGAATTCCAATGGAGCTATTTCAAATCCTGAAAGATGACGCTGTGAAAGTGCTGCACTCAATATGCCAGCAAATTTGGAAAACAGTAGTGGCCACAGGACTGGAAAAGGTCAGTTTTCATTCCAATCCCAAAGAAAGGCAATGCCAAAGAATGCCCAAACTACCACACAATGGCACTCATCTCACATGCTAGTAAAATAATGCTCAAAATTCTCCTAGCCAGGCTTCAGCAATACGTGAACCGTGAACTTCCAGATGTTCAAGCTGGTTTTAGAAAAGGCAGAGGAACCAGAGATCAAATTGCCAACATCCGCTGGATCATGGAAAAAGCAAGAGAGTTCCAGAAAAACATCTATTTCTGCTTTCTTGACCATGCCAAAGCCTTTGACTGTGTGGATCACAATAAACTGTGGAAAATTCTGAAAGAGATGGGAATAACAGACCACCTGACCTGCCTCTTGAGAAATCTGTATGCAGGTCAGGAAGAAACAGTGAGAACTGGACATGGAACAACAAACTTGTTCCAAATAGGAAAAGGAGTACGTCAAGGCTGTATATTGTCACCCTGCTCGTTTAATTTATATGCAGAGTACATCATGAGAAACACTGGGCTGGAAGAAGCACAAGCTGGAATCAAGATTGCTGGGAGAAATATCAATAACTTTAGATATGCAGATGACACCACCCTTATGGCAGAAAGTGAAGAAGAACTCAAAAGCTTCTTGATGAAGGTGAAAGAGGAGAGTGAAAAAGTTGGCTTAAAACTCAAGGTTCAGAAAACAAAGATCATGGCATCTGGGCCCATCACTTCATGGCAAATAGATGGGGAAACAGTATCAGACTTTATTTTTCTGGGCTCCAAAATCACTACAGATGGTGACTGCAGCCATGAAATTAAAAGATGCTTACTCCTTGGAAGGAAACTTATGACCAACCTAGATAGCATATTCAAAAGTAGAGACATTACTTTGTCAACAAAGGTCCGTCTAGTCAAGGCTATGGTTTTGCCAGTGGTCGTGTATGGATGTGAGAGTTGGACTGAGAAGAAAGCTGAGTGCCCAAAAACTGATGCTTTTGAACTGTGGTGTCGGAGAAGACTCTTGAGAGTTACTTGGAGTGTAAGAAGATCCAACCAGTCCATTCTGAAGGAGATCAGCCCTGGGATTTCTTTGAAAGGACTGATGCTAAAGCTGAAACTCCAGTACTTTGGCCACCTCATGCGAAGAGCTGACTCATTGGAAAAGACTCTGATGCTGGGAGGGATTGGGGGCAAGAGGAGAAGGGGATGACAGAGGATGAAACGTCTGGATGCCATCACCGACTCGATGGACATGAGTCTGAGTGATCTCTGGAAGTTGGTGATGGACAGGGAGGCCTGGCGTGCTGCGATTCATGGGGTCACAAAGAGTAGGACACGACTGAGCGACTGAACTGAACTAAGAGTATTATTTCTTTTGACAGTATCCCTGATGATGTGGTAAATGGTAAACACAACAGAAACAGTGAAATTGTGTGCACTCCTCAGTTATTTGGTAACTTTCTGGATAGTCTCTTTTTTAAAAAGATGTCTTTCAAAATAGTTTTCAATAAATGGAGAAGTTGACATGAACAGACTGGTGTATTTATTTTGTTTTGTCCTGTTTTTAACTGTAGGCTTTTTATTATTTTCTTTTTTATATCCCTACTCATTCTTTTCTTTGCATATATATTAATGCTTGTATCACAGTAATTTATGGTAATTATAATGATAAGCTATTTTGTTTTAGTTTAGTTTTATAAATGTCTTTTCTCAGGTTAAGCGAATTTCCTCAAATTTTTAATTTTTATACTAAATTATAAATTTTGTTGAACTGTGTTATTTTCTATTTTCCTCTTTAATTTAGTAATGTCATGAATTAGATTAAATATATTTAATATAAACTAAACATGTATTCTAGGAATAAACCACTATTTTTTCACTATAAATTTTATTATCTATATTATTGAACTTGTGCTAATATATTATTTTTCTTAGTCTATGTTATGATTTTCCTTTTTTTATATTGTACTAATCTTGTTTTGAGTTCTAAGCTATGGTAGCCTTATATTATTAGTTAGAGCATCTTCAGTTTTTAATATTTTTTAAAGACTTTTTTATTATCAGAGTTTCTGTTTCATGAATGATCAGCAGAACTGCATATGAAACTTTTTAGGTTCTGGGTTTTCTTTATGAAACATTTTGAATAATGATGCAATTCCTTTAATACTTATAGTATAACTGATGTCCTATTACTTCTTAATTTTGTTTTGGTGAGGCATGTATTACTAGAGCCACATCATATGAGTAAATGCTTATGAATAAATTTATAATAGAAAAATACAAACCCTATGTTAGAAAAGTTTAAACAATTTTAAATGAGACAAATGATAGTTTTGATGCATGGAAAGACATTCTTCCTTTTTAAAGAATGATTCAACATCATAAAATATCATTTTTAAAATTGATTTAAAATTTTAACACATTGCGATTAAAAAAAATCTTTTTATATTGAGTAAGACAAGTTAATGCTATAGTTCATATAGAAAAGTAAACATGTAAGAAAACTTAAAGAATTAAAAAAAGCTCCAATGACAGACTAGGCCTTCCGCTTCATACTTTAAAATATATTATAATTAAAATAGTTTAGTAAACTCTGGGAGTTCGTGATGGACAGGGAGGCTAGATGTGCTGCAGTCCATGGAGTCACAAAGAGTTGGACACAACTGAGCTACTGAACTGAACTGAACTGAAATAAAGTATTGTCCCATGAATTGACAAATAGAGCATATTTAAAAACCTCAAAGTCAGAGGAGGCAGAAAAAGAATGGGAGACAAAAAAAGAAACAAAGAACAATATTTGGTGAGCGTTGAAGGAATTTATCTGCTGTTCACGTAGATCTGCACTTTCTTGAGAATTCCACAGAGGGAATTCTCTCATAGGGAAGATAAAACAGAAACAAAGAGCTTACTTCCTAATAAATTTGTCCAAGGACTGTAAAGGGAATTTTGGCCTTTGGACTATAAAAGAAATTGCTCATGGTATTTGTTATCTTTTAGGATAGCAGCTTCATTCATCACTTCTTTTCATTGCAGTTTGTATCCATTAGACATCTATCCTTTAGAAATAGTATTTGAGTGCATTAAATGTAGCTGAAAAGTCTATTCATAATTAGGATTACTTTTGTTTAATGTGACTGAAAATTATATCCAAATCAAAAAATATGAAATTCTCAAATAGAGTGTGAAAGGAAAAAAGTGCATGCCTTTTCAAGCAAGAAATAGTTTGGACAAGTTTTTATAATATATTATCAACTTTAAAAATATTCACAACCTAAAAGCTGAGAGTTTTGTTTCATTTTATGGGTAGTTTTAGGACTTCAAGCCTAGGAGAAAGCATCACAAGTAACCCTGAGAGGATTGCTCCAAGGAGGTGAGAGAAGGATCCAGGTTATATAGAAGTTTTGCAACAAAGGGCAAGTAGCCTGAACATCAAAAGATTATTGCTAAAGAAAACCAGATCTTCCAAGTTAAGCAATTTAGCACTTTTCTATGTATGTTTTGTCGTTCAGTTGCTCAGTCATTTCCAAGTCTTTGCAACCCCGTGAACTGCAGCACACCAGGCTTCCCTGTCCTTCACTATCTCCCAGAGTTTGCTCAAACTCATTGTCCATTGAGTCGATGATGCCATCCAGTCATCTCATCCTTTGTTGCTGCCTTATCCTCCTGCCTTCAACCTTTCCCAGCATCAGGGTCTTTGCCAATGAGTCAGAAAAGGTGGCTCCTTGCATCAGGTTGCCAAAGTATTGGAGCTTCCGCTTCAGCATCAGTCCTTGCAACGAATATTCAGGGTTGACTTCCTGAATCTTCCTTCCAGACTCTTCCTTCCTTCCAGACTCTTGCATCTTCCTACACAACCCTGTAGGAAGATGCAAGAGTCTGGACTCACTTAAATCATTCCTTTCGTGTGCATTTCAGCAAGTTGGGGCCAGTTTCCTGTGTTTTACACATTCAGAGTTTCCTTGAGGCTGCAATCTGATGGCTGCTGGATCTCAGGTATTCTTGCCCTTTCTGAGTGCACTTAGGGCTCAGAAGCTCACATTGGAGGGCTGCAAACGCTGATGACTGCCATCGCCTTGTTTACTGATATGGCAGGAAATTCTCCTTTTCTCAATATCCTATAGCTAGTTGAAAGAAGGAGCTCTCTAATTGCTTTTGCTCACCTGGGAAATAAATGAGCCTCATAATTTTTAACTGTTTACCTGTTTCTTGTTTTCTTCAGAGGGATTTAACTTAAATGCATTCCCTTTCAGAAATTTCTCCTTTCTTAGCTGTGGCAGGAAGTATCTCACAACCATTTTAAAGTCATTAAAGTCATTTAAAGTCAAATAAATGCAAAGACATTTATCAGAGTTGACATTAATAGTTTTCTGTTATTAAGACTGCCTCATAGTAAGAGATTTATTATTACTCCTTTTCTTTGAGAAAAAAATAAACAGCTCATTATTTCACCTCTCTAGTATTGCCCTGATTTACACTATTTTTTTTTTTGTAAATTGGTAGATTTTCCAAATTGATAATGTTGTCACCCACAGGTTACTAAAGGAAAACAGATTAAACATATCAAAGATATTTACTAAATAGAATAAATATCTTTAATATAATAATAATTATGGATAGCAAATTAATTCATTGACTTCCCAAGAGTTGAGCAGAATTACTTGATTCTATTGTGATCAAGCTAGAAATAACCTATTGAATTAATTTTTCAGTAGAAAATCTAAAGGCATCAATATACATGAAACAGGAAAAAAATAAAAAAGAGTAATGAAGGAAATTAGGGTAGTTTTCAGAGGGCTTCCCTAGTGGCTCAGTTGGTAAAGAATCTGCCTGCAATGCAGGAGACCCAGGTTTGATCCCTGAGTTGGGAAGATCCCGTGGAGAAGGAAATGGCAACCCACTCCAGTATTCTTGCCTGGAGAATCCCATGGACAGAGAAGCCAGGCAGGCTACATACAGTCCATGGGATTGCAGAGAGTAGGATACACCTGTGTGATTCAATTTCTTTTCAAAGGGTATATCCAGCCCAGATCAGCTGGAAGACTTGATTGGTCATTAGTTACTTCAAATAATTTCATGAGAAAGTTATCTCTCTACATTACAGGGCAGAAAAGGACAAAGGACAAGTGTTAATTCAGAGGTGCTAAAATACCAGTCATAACAATTGTAATTATGCTTACTGTGACAAAGGAGAAAGAAAAATGACAATACGAAAGAATGACATGGAAGCTGAATCTGAATATTAATTAGAAAAGTTATCACAATTTTGTCACCTGCAAATAGATGTAAAATGATAATTCCTTGTTGCTTTAATTTGCATCTCTGATTTTGAATGAGTTTGAGCATCTCTCTGTGGGGTTGTTAGCTGCGGATGTTTTCTGTTCCTTAAATTGCTTTATTTTCTGTTGATGATGCTAACTTTTTCTTGATGATTTGCCAGCATTCCTTATATGCCTAGACAATAATTCCTCATTAGTTCTAGACATTGCCATCATCTTCTTCAAGTCTGTCACATCTCTATTAACTTTATTCATGGCAGCCTTCACTGAAGAGAAATCTTTAGTGTTGTATGCTAAAATTCATCAATTTTTTTGGTAAATTAATTTATTTTAATTGGAGGCTAATTACTTTACAATATTGTAGTGGTTTTTGCCATACATTAACATGAATCAGCCATGGGTGTACATGTGTTCCCCATCCTGAACTCCTTCCCCATCCCATCCCTCAGGGTCATCCCAGTGCACCAGCCCTGAGTGCCCTGTCTCATGCATCAAACCTGGACTGGCGATCTATTTTACATATGGTAATATACATGTTCCAGTGCTGTTCTCTCAAATCATCCCACCCTCGCCTTCTCCCACAGAGTCCAAAAGTCTGTTCTTTCCATCTGTGTCTCTTTTGCTGTCTCGCATATAGGGTCACAGTTACCATCTTTCTAAATTCCATATATATGCATTAATATACTGTATTGGAAATTCATCAATTTTTACCCTACGTCTTTTGTGATTTCTAAATCCTCTGTTGTGCCTAAGAGATAAAGATAGTCTCATATTTTTCTTATGTCTATGTTATAAATTTTTTTTCATTAAATGTTTTTTTCTATTTTGAGTCCACTTTTTTGCTGAGATCATTTTACTTTTATACATAAAGTGAGACAGCTTCCCAATTTTGTCTGAACTTCTCTGATTCGCAATTCTATCTTTGTACATTTGTGGATTGGGTATCTGTGCAAGGTGGTTTTCTTTGTGTGGGTATGTACTGTGATGGTATTTTTCTTTCATCACCAAGACTTTCTAGAATGTTGCTATTAAGGTAAGTTATCCTTATCTCCTGAATGTCCCTTGGACAGCAAGGAAATCATACCAGTCAGTCTCAAGGGAGATCAACCCTGACTATTCACTGGAAGGACTGATGCTGAAGCTCCAGTATTTTGGTCATCTGATTTGAACAGATGACTCACTGGAAAAGTCCCTGATGATGGGAAACATTGAGGGCAGAAGGAATAGGGGGTGTCAGAGGATGAGATGGCTGGAATGCATCACCAATGCAATGATCATGAACTTGGGAAAACTCTGGGAGATGGTGAGGGACAGGGAGGCCTGGAGTGCTGCAGTCCATGGAGTCAAAAAGAGTCAGAAATGACAAGGCAACTGAGCAACAACAACAATCCTTATCTCTAAGGTAAGTTATCTTAAGATAAGGTGTCTTTGTCTCTCTAAGGTAAGTTATCTCTGTTTCCATTTGTTAAAATTTATTTTGTAAACCTTTAATTCTTTCACTTTGCCTTTAATTGTAGGTTTACTGAATCCCTCAAAAAATCAACTGGACTTTTGATTTATGGAATTGCAGATTAAATATTAATTCGAGGATGTTGTTCAGTCAACAAGTCCAACTCTTCAATCAATTTGAGGATAATAGATACCTTTATAACAGTAAGTCTTCTTGTCCAGAAATGATGTTTTATTCCACTAGATTATATTCTAAATTCTTTATTAGACATTTTAAAATTTTATTAAGATAGTATTAATATTTTCCTGATTAAATTAATCATTGTAGAATTTAAATATTTTACTATTGCCAATGTGGTATATGGCTTTTTATTTTTATTATTTTTTTTAATTTTATTGTTGGCTATTGTTGCCAAGAGGCCTCCCAGGTGGCTCAGTGGGTAAAGAATCCACCTGCAATGCAGGAAATATGGTTCAATCCCGGGTGGAGAAGAAACCCTGGAGGACGGCATGGCAGCCTACTATGGTATTGTTGCCTAGAGAATCCCATGGTCAGAGGAGCCTGGCAGGTTACAGTCCATGGGGTTACAAAGAGTCAGACATGACTGAAGCAGCTGAGCATGCACCCTTGCATTGTTGCCAAAGCATTCATTTAACTTTTTTGTAGGTTGATTTTATATCAGAAGACCCTGTGGAACTGTATTATTAATTTACATAGAATGTCAGCAGCTGTACTATAACATACCTAAATAATGGCATTTTCATCTTTTCTTTTGAATACTTACACCTCACTTTTTATCTTTCCTCAAACCAGAAATTCTGAAATTATGTTAAAGAATAATAGTTATAGTGGACATCCTTCTTTTTTACAGCAAAATCTTTAAAGATTTTTGATTTTGATAAAGTATGATGTTTGCTTGAGGATATCATTGTTTAAAACTTACTGACTTCAAGGAGTTCCATTTTTACTTCTGATAACTAAAAGTTTTTCTAAGTCATAGTCATTGAATTCTATCAAATCCTATTTTTCTGTATATATAGGGATAGCTATTGCACATTTTCCCTTCAGTTTAGTAATTTGGTATAGAACAAAAATAAGTTACCTAATGCTGGCTTATTAATAATTTCTGAGAATAAATTTCTTCTTATTATGACATATAGTTTTTATATTCATTGGATTTGATTAAGTATTATTTTATGTGCATTTTTGCATCTTCCTTTGTAAATGAAGGGAATACACTATCTCTTTTTCTTGTATTATCTTCCTGATTTGGGATCCAAATTTTAACTTTATAAAATGATCTATGTGGTAAGAAAACTGTTATTCCCCTTCCTTCCTCCCTTTCTTCCTCCCTCCCTTCCTTTTGCTTCTTGAGTTGTACTGTTGAGTGACAATACCACTTATATTCCTACAAGTAGTGTTCCTGCCTTAGGCTAATGCTTCAAGAGGTCCAATATTTTGGATATCTTATTCAAAATATTCTAAATCCTGTATTCCAGTGCGAGGATCAGCCAGGGCTACAGAGCCATCCTGGCAGTGCAGTCTGGATCTTGCAGCACCATCCCAGGCAGGGACTCTTGTGGTGAAGGTTGTCATTTCTCCCCATTGCAGAGCTCCCTCAATTCATGCCTGTATGTACAAGGTTGACAGTGAATCCTAAGGAGCTTCAGGACTTCTGTGGATGAGGCCATTTGGGAATCCTTTTGCAGATTCTGGTTTCAGGAGTGCAGCTTGGATAGTGATCTCTTCTGCTAGTTGGTTTAATATTTCTTTCTCCTAATTGGGCAACTGGGTCACCAGACTGTTGTTGAATCCAGAATATCTTCCCAACCCAGCAATCAAACCCAAGTTTCTTGTATCTTCTTCATTGGTAGGCAGATTCTTTGCCATGTTGCCACCTGGGAAGCCCCACTCACATTGGATGTAGGATAAATGGAGTCGTCTGGGATATGTGCAACCACTATCAGCCCTTGAACTTGAACCTCCAGAGTGGACCTAAGAATCAACTCCTACTCAACTGAGTTTAACCATAATAGTGTCTTTGGATACAGAACGTGAGGGTAACGGAGTTCCAGCAGGTATCTTTTATCCAGTATATCACCACTTGATGGTACCCAGAGGTAGTCATCCCATTTCTTCAGCAGGCTCCACACACTCACCAGAAGCCATGTTTTTTTCTTCCAAGGGCTTTCAAGCTCTGTTCCACAATGATAATGCCTGTCTAGTAAATATCCTTTTTTGCCTTTGATTGGCATGGTGATGCTGTCCTTTTCCAGGTCAGTTTTAAGCAGTGTGTAAGGAGGAGCAGATATCTTATGCTCAAATGGGCTCATTGATCTTGCTCTGCCTCTGGCTGCCTTATCTCCCTCCAGCTGGAGGTGGCATGTGGAGGGCAAGAGTAAGGACCACAAAAATAGAATTGGAAGATGTTTTAATCTATGTTTACACCATAAAACTCTGAATGATATATTTATGGATAATCAAAAAGTGAATTTTGATCCACATTTTTCTCCATGCTTTAGTTGAACCTTGCATTTAAAAACATCTTTGAAGCATAGTATCAGCTTTTCAGAGTCCTTGGAGGCCAGCATTCATGGGCTTCATATGCATGATGCAGTGTCTTGAGTAATAGTGTGCCCAACATTAAAAAATAAATGGCATTAGAGAACTGCAGAGACAAGAATAACCATGCTGATTTAATACCAACAGGTTCCAAAGAGCCATGACATTGCCAGTTATACCAGCATGATTACCATTTATTCATGGAAAGGGTGTAAAACTAGCCAAGAATGATGTGTTTGAAATAAAGAAGGAAGAATTGGTTCCTGGAAGTGAACAGAAAGAGATGTTACTTAGAGACTGAAGAATCTCATGTGCACTTAGAAAAAATGAACAAAGAGGTATATACCTGTTCTTTCCCCCATTTTCCTGATCTTCAGGAATATAGCATTGCATCTTACATGGGGCCAGGAATTCTACAGCATATCTTTAAATCAAATTGTTTGTATAGAGAAGCCCCATCTCCAGAAATATTTTTCCAGTGCCCCACACATGAAAATGACATCCCTACTTGAGGGTAATGGAGATTTTTTTTTTTTTTACTCTGAACTCAGGAAACATTATCATAATTGGAAGCTTTTATTATGCATATCTCTTAAATCTAATTATTGCACTAATAAAAATGGCATTAAAGTTAACTCCAAATAATTGTCATTGCATTTAGAAAATATTTTTTGCTTCAGGTTTAAAGTTTTTTCTTAAATGCATTTTGAAGCATACTTTAAGAAGCTGTGAATGTGAAATCATAATATTAATATTTACAGAGATCACTTTAAAATTATAAAAGGTTATGGAGGAGATTATGCTGCACTTGGTATGCTACAGATATAAGAATGATGCAATTAATTATTTAAAAGTGCTAACTATGTAGTAACAGACCTATAGTAATTATAAGATTGATCTTCAATTTCAAATACAAATTAATAATTCATATTATGCAATAACATTTATCACTTCAGTTTTGAAATCATGTTACCTATTAGCTTTTTGATAAATACTGCCCTTGATATTTTATTAAATATATCTCTAGAGGTTTTTTATCAAAATATGAAAATTTTGTTTTCCTTAGATGTTTTTGCAAAATGAAGTAATGATGAAATAGCAATTGACTTTCAAAACAATATAAAATGAATAACAGATTTCAAGTTGCTAAAAATTTCTTTTAAATATTTGAGAAAAAATATACACATGATTTACTTTCATCCTTCAGGTATAAATTTGAGCTAGTTGATAGCAGAGATTTCCTTTTTGGTGATGATTTTTGTCTTGTTTGTCTTGTTTCTAAAACTTTCTAAAGCTAATCTAAAACAGTTTCTAATCACAGGCAAACTCAAAGCAAATCCATTCTAGCGTTTATTCAAGAATTTTCAAAATTGCTGACTTTTTCATCTCAAAAATAATGTAGAATTATTTTTGCATTTTCTTTGCAACTTTTTATTCACCAACCAAAAAAAAGAAATAAGTCAAAAGAATATAATAAAATCTTTATCTTTTATACTTTCTGACACAGTTACAAAGCCAATTCAGGTGTGTGTAATGAACCATTCAAAGCATAGATAAATGCAGATGAAATGCAGACAACTCTAGAGAAAATATTTCTAATTTAGTCTCAAGAAGGGCAGAGCAAACAAATAGATTATGATCTGAAAGATGGTCATAAATAAAGGAATTCAAATCATTATTTTCACAAATTTCAAAGTGGGAAATTGTCAGACACAGAAGAAAATAATTATGTTAAAATAATGCTATTTATATATAAATACCTTGTTCCCTGGTGGCTCAGATGGTAAAGCATCTGCCTGCAATGCGGGAGACCTGGATTCAATCCCTGGGTCGGGAAGATCCCCTGGAGAAAGAAATGGCAACCCATTCTCCAGTAGTCATGTATGATTGTGAGAGTTGGACTGTAAAGAAAGCTGAGCGCCGAAGAACTGATGCTTTTGAACTGTGGTGTTGGAGAAGACTACTTGAGAGTCCCTTGGACTGCAAGGAGATCTAGCCAGTCCATCCTAAAGGAAATCAGTCCTGAGAGTTTATTGGGAGGACTGATGTTGAAGCTGAAACTGATATTTTGGCTACCTGATGCAAAGAGCTGACTCATTTGAAAAGACCCTGATGCTGAGAAACATTGAAGGCAGGAGCAGAAGGAGATGACAGAGGATGAGATGGTTGGATGGCATTACCGACTCAATGGACATGAGTTTGAGTAAACTCTGGGAGTTGGTGATGGACAGGGAGGCCTGGCATTTTGCAGTCCATGGGGTCTCAAAGAGTTGGATACGACTGAGCAACAGAACTGAACTGAACTGAACTGATGACTTCTCTGATCTTGAAAAACTATGAAGTCTAGTACTAACTAGGGGGCACATACTGTAATTTATATTGGAAATAGTGATTATATCCAACATTATAAAATAATAACACATAATTATTCTTTATGTGAAAATATTAAAACATATTGTCATTTGGGTGAGTAGATCATATGACATAAATTATATATATACATGGTTTCAGTGTGTCTGCCTTCTGATGCCCTCTTGCAACACCTACTGTCTTACTTGGGTTTCTCTTACCTTGGACGTGGGGTATCTCTTCATGGCTGCTCCAGCAAAGCACAGTCGCTGCTCCTTACCTTGGACGAGGGGTATCTCTTCACCGCCACCCCTCCTGACTTTGAACGTGGAATAGCTCCTCTAGGCCCTACTGCGCCAGCACAGCCACCGCTCCGTGGACGAGTAACACCCAAGTAAGACAGTAGGTGTTGCAAGAGGGCATCAGAGGGCAGACACACTGAAACCATACTCACAGAAAACTAGTCAATCTAATCACACTAGGACTACAGCCTTGTCTAACTCAGTGAAACTAAGCCATGCCAGTGGGGCCACCCAAGACAGGCGGGTCATGGTGGAGAGGTCTGACAGAATGTGGTCCACTGGAGAAGGGAATGGCAAACCACTTCAGTAATCTTGCCTTGAGAACCCCATGAACAGTATGAAAAGGCAAAATGATAGGATACTGAAAGAGGAACTCCCCAGGTCAGTAGGGGCCCAATATGCTACTGGAGATCAGTGGAGAAATAACTCCAGAAAGAATGAAGGGATGGAACCAAAGCAAAAACAATACCCAGTTGTGGATGTGACTGGTGATAGAAGCAAGGTCCTATGCTGTAAAGAGCAATATTACATAGGAACCTGGAATGTCAGGTCCATGAATCAAGGCAAATTGGAAGTGGTCAAACAAGAGATGGCAAGAGTGAAAGTCAACATTCTAGGAATCAGCAAACTAAAATGGACTGGAATGGGTTAATTTAACTCAGATGACCATTATATCTACTACTGTGGGCAGGAATCCCTTAGAAGAAATGGAGTAGCCATCATGGTCAACAAAAGAGTCCAAAACGCAGTACTTGGATGCAATCTCAAAAAACGACAGAATGATCTCTGTTCGTTTCCAAGGCAAACCATTCAATATCACAGTAATCCAAGTCTATGCTCCAACCAGTTAATGCTGAAGAAGCTGAAGTTGAACGATTCTATGAAGACCTACAAGACCTTTTAGAACTAACACCCCAAAAAGATGTCATTTTCCTTATAGGGGACTGGAATGCAAAAGTAGGAAGTCAAGAAACACCTGGAGTAACAGACAAATTTGGCCTTGGAATACAGAATGAAGCAGGGCAAAGACTAATAGAGTCTTGCCAAGAAAATGCACTGGTCATAGCAAACACCCACTTCCAACAACACAAGAGAAGACTACACATAGACATCACCAGGTGGTCAACACCGAAATCAGATTGATTATGTTCTTTGCAGCTAAAGATGGAGAAGCTCTATACAGTCAACAAAAACAAACCAGGAGCTGACTGTGGCTCAGACCATGAACTCCTTATTGCCAAATTCACACTTAAATTGAAGAAGTAGGTTAAACCACTAGACCATTCGGGTATGACCTAAATCAAATCCCTTATGATTATACAGTGGAAGTGAGAAATAGATTTAAGGGCCTAGATATGATAGATAGAATGCCTGATGAACTATGGACGGAGGTTCATGACATTGTACAGGAGACAGGGATCAAGACCATCCCCAAGAAAAAGAAATGCAAAAAAGCAAAATGGCTGTCTGGGGAGGCCTTACAAATAGCTGTGAAAAGAAGAGAAGCGAAAAGCAAAGGAGAAAGGAAAGATATAAGCATCTGAATGCAGAGTTCCACAGAATAGCAAGAGATAAGAAAGCCTTCCTTAGCGACCAATGCAAAGAAATAGAGGAAAACAACAGAATGGGAAAGACTAGAGATCTCTTCAAGAAAATGAGAGATACCAAGGGAACATTTCATGCAAAGATGGGCTCGATAAAGGACAGAAATGGTAGGGACTTAACAGAAGCAGAATATATTAAGAAGAGGTGGCAGAAATACACAGAACTGTACAAAAAAGATCTTCACGACCCAGATACTCATGATGGTGTGATCACTGACCTAGAGCCAGACATCCTGGAATGTGAAGTCAAGTGGGCCTTAGAAAGCATCACTACGAACAAAGCTAGTGGAGGTGATGGAATTCCAGTTGAGCTATTTCAAATCTTGAAAGATGATGCTGTGAAAGTGCTGCACTCAATATGCCAGCAAACTTGGAAACACTCAGCAGTGGCCACAGGACTGGAAAAGGTCAGTTTTCATTCCAATCCCAAAGAAAGGCAATGCCAAAGAATGCTCAAACTACCGCACAATTGCACTCATCTCACACGCTAGTAAAGTAATGCTCAAAATTCTCCAAGCCAGGCTTCAGCAATATGTGAACCGTGAACTTCCTGATGTTCAAGCTGGTTTTAGAAAAGGCAGAGGAACCAGAGATCAAATTGCCAACATCTGCTGGATCATGGAAAAAGCAATAGAGTTGCAGAAAACCATCTATTTCTGCTTTATTGACTATGCCAAAGCCTTTGACTGTGTGGATCACAATAAACTGTGGAAAATTCTGAAAGAGATGGGAATACCAGACCACTTGACCTGCCCCTTGAGAAACCTATATGCAGGTCAGGAAGCAACAGTTAGAACTGGACGTGGAACAACAGACTGGTTCCAAATAGGAAAAGGAGTACGTCAAGGCTGTATATTGACACCCTGCTTGTTTAATTTATATGCAGAGTACATCATGAGAAACACTGGACTAGAAGAAGCACAAGCTAGAATCAAGATTTCCGGGAGAAATATCAGTCACCTCAGATATGCAGATGACACCACCCTTATGGCAGAAAGTGAAGAGGAACTCAAAAGCCTCTTGATGAAAGTGAAATTGGAGAGTGAAAAAGTTGGCTTAAAGCTCAACATTCAGAAAACGAAGATCATGGCATCTGGGAAATAGATGGGGAAACAATGGAAACAGTGTCAGACTTTATTTTTCTGGGCTCCAAAATCACTGCAGATGGTGACTGCAGCCATGAAATTAAAAGACGCTTACTCCTTGGAAGGAAAGTTATGACCAACCTAGACAGCATATTCAAAAGCAGAGACATCACTTTGCCAACAAAGGTCCATCTAGTCAAGGCTATGGTTTTTCCAGTGGTCATGTATGGATGTGAGAGTTGGACTGTGAAGAAAGCTGAGCGTCGAAGAATTGATGCTTTTGAAGTGTGGTGTTGGAGAAGACTCTTGAGAGTCCCTTGGACTGCAAGGAGATCCAACCAGTCCATTCTGAAGGAGATCAGCCCTGGGATTTCTTTGGAAAGAGTGATGCTAAAGCTGAAACTCCAGTACTTTGGCCACCTCATGCGAAAATTTGACTCATTGGAAAAGACTGTGATGCTGGGAGGGATTGGGAGCAGGAAGAGTAGGGAACGAGAGGATGAGATGGCTGGATGGCATCACTGCTTCGATGGACATGAGTTTGAGTGAACTCCGGGGGTTGATGCTGGACATGGAGGCCTGGCGTGCTCTGATTCATGGGGTCGCAAAGAGTCGGACACGAGTGAGCGAATGAACTGATACATATGTATTGTGTGTAGTCCCTTGGACTGCAAGGAGATTCAACCAGTCCATTAAAGGAGATCAGTCCTGGGTATTCTTTGGCAGGAATGATGCTAAAGCTGAAACTCCAGTACTTTGGCCACCTCATGAGAAGAGTTGACTCATTGGAAAAGACTGATGCTGGGAGGGATTGGAGGCAGGAGGAAAAGGGGACGACAGAGGATGAGATGGCTGGATGGCATCACCGACTCAATGGACGTGATTTTGATGAACTCTAGGAGTTGGTGATTGATGGGGAGGCCTGGCATGCTGTGACTCATGGGGTCGCAGAGTCAGACAAGACTGAGCAAGTGAACTGAACTGAACTGACTGTGTCTACAGGTATATGTAAATGTAATTACTATGTCATTCTTTTGCTTCTGAACTGTGGTGTTGGAGAAGACTCTTGAGAGTCCCTTGGACTGCAAGGAGATCCAACCAGTCTATCCTAAAGGAGACCAGTCCTGGGTGTTCACTGGAAGGACTGATGCTGAGGCTGAAACTCCTATACTTTGGCCACCACATGCGAAGAGTTGACTCATTGGAAAAGACCCTGATGCTGGGAGGGATTGGGGGCAAGAGGAGAAGGGGACGACAAAGGATGAGATGGTTGGATGGCATCACCAACTCAATGGACATGGGTTTGGGTTAACTCCGGGTGTTGGTGATGGACAGGGAGGCCTGGCGTGCTGCAGTTCATGGGGTTGCAAAGAGTCAGACATGAATGAGCAACTGAACTGAACTGAACTGAATGCCATTCTTCTTTGTATTGCCTTAATGAAGAGTTATATTATACTGGAATTCATAAGATGCTTGGCAAGCAATCAAATACACTCATTTTCAAGATCAGTATTTCTTAATTGAATTTTTTCTAATTGTATTTCACTGTATTTTGACTTATTTATATTCCTAATCCTAATTTTCATCACTTCTTGCTAAAATACCTGAGTAAGTATTTTCATACTCCAGAATTTATTCTTTCATCTTTGTTTCAACTCGCAAATAGATTCTGTGTTTCTGGTGGTCACATTGAACTCTGCCTAGCCTTTCATGCCTGTTTGATTCTAAGACATTTCATTATCAATTCAACCATCCTAATATTGAATTTTTTTGCATTAACTCTGTGCCAGGTAATCTTTAGGATGCTTTGTATATTCATTTGATCATCACAACTGATCTATGAGATATGTACTTCTCACTCCCAGTTACAGACTAGAAAATCAAAGCCCAAAGAAACTAAAATGCAAGGTTTAATCTGTCCAAGGTTTAATCTTTGATATTAAGTAAAGTCACATAGGGTACAGATGGAATCTTTCCAGGGACAGTAGAGGTATTTTCCCCATGATGATAAGCATGACTTACATTTCTCTTGTATATATGCACAGGCTTAATGCAATCTGTCTTTTTCTAGTAAATGCTTCACAGCATGCCAAAGAAAGCTATAAGCCATGTCCTAGAATTGTAATATTAAGTGCCAATTTCCCAAGGCAACAATAAAGCCTGAAGAGAACTTTAGATGATAGATGGGCTTCTTATTCACGGAAGAGCATGTAAGATTGAACAAAACGTCAATTGTGCAGTAACATTAGAAACTCCCTGAACGACCTCAATATGGAAAGTCTTTCAAACATACCCTTTTCTTTTGTCCTAAATTTATAAAGTAGAAAATCCAGATAGCTTATTTCCCTTAAAGTTCCCTTAAAGTTATTTTTGTGTGTTTTCTTTGCAACTTTTTATTCATCAACCAAAAAAAAAAAAAAGTCAAAAGAATATAATAGAACCTTTCTCTTTTATACCTACTGACACAATCCCACTTCATTTGATTTTCTTAATAATTCTTGGAAAGGGTCAAATAACTTCCTATCTTATATGTGAATAAACTGAATTTCAGAAAGTTTACCATAAGCCTACAATAAATGATACGAATTAGAAGCCAGTGCTAATACACTGCCCAATTTATTACATAGTTACAGTCAACCAAAACAAGTATTTGGGCAACTTCTATGTAAATCCCTACTTTTTTATTTAACTATCTATTTTTTAGTATCATAAAATATTTTATAAATTCTTTAAAACAACTACAAAAAAGTATAAAACTAAAAAGGTTTTCAATATCTCTGTATGTCATTTTTCATGGTAAAATATAGTTTCTGATCACTTACGAGCTTTTATAAGTGATCAATGGAAGAAAAAGTTTTGTATAAAATAAAAAAGTTATCCTGAGAGAGATGAATAAGAAAATTCACTTGGTCTGAAGCATTCTAAATATTAATATTTGGGAACTGAAAACCTTTTAATTATTATGGTTTAAGTTTCTAAGTTTTATATTCAGTAATTATATAATTTTCAATCTTCATTAATTTTGGTTTAATTCATTATAGACACCTGTAGTTCTGAAATATGCAAATTTTCTAAAAAGAAAGCCATGTTTCTGTGCTATCCAAATATATAGAAATGTAATAATGCAAATGTACTATTTTACTTGATATTGGTTAGCTGATGGCAACAAAGATACAGCCAGGAAGGAAACAGCCCCATTTTGAAGTCTCTAAATTTTTGATAAGCAAATTCTAAATTTGTTTTTAAATTTTGTGTAAATGATTTTGTTGTTGATTTTGTTGTTTTTACCTCTTAATCAATGGATTCAACTACAGCAAGAGAAAAATAAAGGTGGTTGGGCAGAGACACATTTCCTAATCAGTTAGAGTTCTGTAGGGAATGGAAAATAAGAGAAAATTAAGTTTGCTGAGCCAAATGCGTTTACCATTTAATGGAACAGCACTCAGTTCTTCCTTACCAAGTAATGATCTTAAACCATGAAAATATTGTTTCTCTGAAAACAAAATTCATCATGAAATCCAAAGTGCACTGCAGGGGACAAGACAACCAGGGAAGCAGCAAGAATACATTTTATGCAAGAAAGTGGTCAATTAATCCAGATTTTATAATATTCTAGTCAACAGGAGACCAAGATATTTGAACTCTCAGGCAATGGCAACTCTAAATGATAAGAAACAGAAATTTCTGACATTTCCTCTGAAGAACTTTTCAGTAAGATGAAGTCATTTCAACTTTAAGCAAGTCAAAAATATTCATTTAAATTGAAGTTATCACTTCTCATCACAGAACAGTTTTGAGAGGGAACAATGGAGGAGAGAGAAAATATATGTTTAACTATATCTAAACATATATATACATATATTCATAAGCCATTAGAAATCATATCGGAATACTGGAGGAGAGACACATTCTTATTGGATTTCAGGGTTGAGATCAAGTTATTTTCAGAGGAAAAGAATAGTAATTCAGTGGAATGAAGTATCAGTTAAGTCAATTATGCATGATGTTACAATATCTCCTGCAGTATGAGTGGCAGATATAAGATACATGTAAAAACAAATCCAGTCTTTGCCTCTAGTTAACTTTGTGACTGAGTTACTTAGTTTCTCTGAGCCTCATACTTTTCTATAAAATCATTTGAATGTGAATAACATGAGTTTTTTGCACAAAGTATAAAATACCTAACAAGGAACTTAGATTTTCAGAAAGTACAGAAATGTAATTAATTCTTGCCTTTTACTACACACATTTGTAGGTATACATTTATTGCTAAGTATAATTTTCATTCCATACTACGTGCTGTAAATATAGATACATATATTACATGGCTGTTGTTGTTTAGTTGCTAAGTCACGTCCGACTCTTTGGGACCCCATGGACTGCAGCATGCTAGGCTTCCCTGTCCTTCACTATGTCCCTGAGTTCGCTCAAACACATGTTCACTGAGTTGGTAATGCCATCCAACCATCTTTTCCTCTGTTGTCTGCTTCTTCTCCTGCCCTAAATCATTCCCAGTGGCAAGATCTTTTCTGGTGAGTTGGCTGTTCGCATCAAGTGATCAAAGTATTGGAGTTTCAGCTTCAGCATCATTTCTTCCAATGAATATTCAGCATTGATTTCTTTTATGATTGACTGGTTCAATCTGCTTGTAGTCCAAGGGACTCTCAAGGATCTTTTCCAGCCCCACAATTCGAAAACATCAATTCTTTGGCACTCAGCCTTCTTTATGGTCCAACTCTCACATCAGTACATGACTACTGAAAAAAAAAAACAAAACAATATAGCTTTAACTATACAGACCTTTGTTGGCAAAGTATCTGTGCTTTTTAAATATACTGTCTAGGTTTGTCATAGATTTCCTTCCAAGGAATAAGCATCTTTTAATTTCATGGATGCCTTCAGTCCAGAGTGAGTTTAGAGCCCAAGAAAATAAAATCTGTCACTGTTTCCACTTTTTCCTGTCTATTTGTCATGAAGAGATGGGACTAGATGCGATGATCTTCATTTTTTAAATGTTGAGTTTTAAGCCAGTTTCATTCTCCTTCACCTTCATCAAGAGGCTCTTCAGTTCCTGTTCAGTTCAGTTCAATTGCTCAATCACTTCCGACTCTTTGTGACCCTATGGACTGCAGCACACCAGGCTTCCCTGTCCATCACCAACCCCCAGAGTTTTCTCAAATTCATGTCCATGGAGTCAGTAATGCCATCCAACCATCTCATCCTCTGTCTTCCCCTTATCCTCTTATCTTCAATCTTTCCTAGCATCAGGGCCTTTTCCAATGAGTCAGTTCTTCCCATCCAGTGGCCAAAGTATTGGAGCTTTGGCTTCTGCATCAGTCTTTTCAATGAATATTCATTGATGATTTTCTTCAAGAATGACTTGTTTGATCTCCTTGCAGTCCAAGGGACTCTCAAGAGTCTTCTCCAACACCACAGTTCAAAAGCATCAATTCTTCGGTGCTCAGGTTTCTTTATGATCCAACTCTCACATCCATATATGACTACTGGAAAAACCATAGCTTTGAGTAGATGGACCTTTCTTGGCAAAGTAATGTCTCTGCTTTTTAAAATGCTGTCTAGGTTGGTCACAGATTTTCTTCCAAGGAGCAAGCATCTCTTAATTTCATGGCTGCAGTCACCATCTGCAGTGATTTTGGAGCTCAAGAAAATAGTCTGTCACTGTTTCCAATGTTTCCCCATCTATTTGCCATGAAGTGATGGGACTGGATACCATGATCTCCGTTTGTTGAATGTTGAGGTTTAAGTCAGCTTTTTCACTCTCTTCTTTCACTTTCATCAAGAGGCTCTTCAGTTCCTCTTTCCTTTCTGCCAGAAGAGTGGTATTATCTGCATATCTGAGGTTATTGATATTTCTCCTGGCAATCTTCATTCCAGCTTGTGCTTCACCCAACCCAGCATTTTACATGATGTACTCTCCATACAAGTTAAATAAGCAAGGTGACAATTTATAACCTTGATATATTCCTTTCCCAATTTGGGACCAATCCATTGCTTCCCTAGTAGCTCAGCTGGTAAAGAGTCTGCCTGTAATGTGGGAGGCCTGGGTTCATTCCCTGGGTTGAGAAGATCCCCTGGAAAAGGGAATGGCTACCCACTCTAGTATTCTGACCTGGAGAATTCCATGGAGTGTATAGTTCCTCTTCAGCTTCTCCCATTAGAGTGATCATCTGCATATCTGAGGTTGCTGATATTTTTCTCCCGGCAATCTTGATTCCAACTTGTGCTTCATCCAGTCCAGTATTTCTCATGCTGTATTCTGAATAGAAGTTAAATAAGCAAGGTGACAGTATACAGCCTTGTGTACTCCTTTCCCAATTTTAAACCAGTCCATTGTTCCATGTCTGGTTCTAACTGTTGCTTCCACCTGCATTCAGGTTTCTCGGGAGGCAGGTAAGGTGGTCTGGTATTCCCATCTCTTCAAGAATTTTCCACAGTTTGTTCTGATCCACACTGTCAAGGCTTAAGTGCAGTCAATGAAGCAGAAGTAGATATTTTTCTGGAATTTCCTCACTTTCTTTATGATCCAACAAAAGTTGGCAATTTGATCTCTGGTTCTTCTGCCTTTTCTAAATCCAGCTTGAAATTCTGAAAGTTCTTGGTTGACATACTGTTGAAGCTTAGCTGAAGGATTTTCAGCATAACCTTGCTAGCATGTAAAATGAGCATAATTGTAAGGAAGTTTGAACATTTTGGGGCATTACTCTTCTTTTGAATTGGAATGAAAACTGAACTTTTCCAGTTTTGTGGCCATTGCTGAGTTTTCCAAATTTGCTGACATATTGAGTGCAACATATTGACAGCATCACCTTTTAGAATTTTAAATAGCTCATCTAGAACTCTATCACCTCCACTAGCTTTGTTGATAGTGATACTTCCTAAGACCCACTTGACTTCACATTCTACGATGTGTGGCTCTAGGAGGGTGACCACATCATCATGGTTATCTGGGTCGATAAGACCACTTTTGTATAGTTCTTCTCTGTATTCTTGCCACCTCTTCTTAATCTCTTCTGCTTCTGTTTAGTCCTTACAATTTCTTTTCTTTATCATGCCCATCCTTGCACAAAATATTCTCTTGGTATCTCTAATTTTCTTGAAGAAATCTCTAGTCTTCTCCATTCTATTGGTTTACTCTTTCACTGCATTGTTCGCTTAGAAGCCTTTCTTATCTCTCATTGCTTTTCTTTGAAACTCTGCATTCAGATGGATATATCTTTCTCTTTCTCCCTAGCTTTTCACTTCTCTTCTTTTTTCAGCTGTTTGGAAAACCTCCTCAGACAGTCACTTTGCCTTCTCGCATTTATTTTTATTTGGGATGGTTTTGCTCACCACGTCCTGTACAATGTTATGAACATATGTCCATAGATCTTCAGGCATTCTGTCTACCAAATCTAATCCCTTGAATCAATGAATTGCCTCTACTATATAATCACATGGGCTTCCCTGCTGGCTCAGAGGTTAAAGCATCTGCCTGGAATGCGGGAGACCCGGGTTTGATCCCTGGGTCAGGAAGATCCCCTGGAGAAGGAAATGGCAATCCACTCCAGTACTCTTGCCTGGAGAATCCCATGGAGGGAAGAGCCTGGTAGGCTACAGTCCATGGGGTCACAAAGAGTCGGACACAACTGAAAGGATTTGATTTAGGTCATATCTGAAGGGCCTAGTGGTTTTCCCTCCTGTCTTCAACTTAAGCCTGAATTTGCAATAAGAAGCCGAAAATCTGAGCCAGTCACTGCCAGGTCTTGTTTTTGCTTACTCTATAGAGTTTCTTCATCTTTGACTGCAAAGAATGTAATCAATCTGATTTGGGTATTGATCCTCTGGTGATGTCCATGTGCAGAGTTATCTCTTGTGTTGTTGGAAGAAGGTATTTTCTATGACCAGTGTGTTCTCTCAACAAAATTCTGTTAGCCTTTGCCCCACTTCATATTGTACTTCAAGGCCAAACTTTCCTGTTATTCCAGGTATCTCTTGACTTCCTACTTTTGCATTCCAGTCCCTTATGATGAAAATGACATATATTTTTGGTGTTAGTTCCAGAAGGTCTTGTAGATCTTCATATAATCATTCAACTTCAGTTTCTTCAGCTTTAGTGGTTGGGGTTTAGACTTGGATCACTGTGATGTTGAATGGTTTGCCTTGGAAATGAACAAAGATCATTCTGTCGTTTATAAGATTGCACCCAAGTACTGAATTTCGGACACTTTTTTGTTGACCATGAGGGCTACTCCATTTCTTTAAGGGATTCTTGCCCACAGTAGCAGGTATGATGCTCATATATGACTTTATATTGTCACATGCGATGGTCAATTCTAACCTGAAATCAGTGTTTGGCAAAAGTGATTCCTCTCATTGGTTTTATGGTTTTAATTTTTTTTTCTTAAATATGTATTATATTGTGCTCTGATTTCCAGTGCTGTGGTTGATACATTTGCTATATATCTAATTGCCTTTCCTTTTTAAGTAATCAGTGTTTTTCTCTGTGGTGACTGAAATTAATAATATCAATAAGGGAGAAAAAGAAAAATGTTAAGTGGGCATCCATGTAAGTTATGGAAAAGTTTTGCTTGATGGTCTGAATAATCACTTTGTAACTTCTTAAACTAGCAAGCTTTTTAAGGGTTAGTTTCAAGCACTTGATTTACATATAAGTTTACAGGAACAGATTTATAATGCACAAAATTAAAGAAAATTGTGTGCTTAATATTGTCATTTCTTGAAATTCTTAAACTTAGATGATGAAGCAGAATTTTTAGAATAAAAAATCTTCTAATCTTAAAAGCAAATTTAAATAATAAAATGCACAAGCAATTGGTAGAAGTCAGTAAATATTTGATATGGCCTGAGCTAAAGTGTAAATATGTTTTTGTTTTGTACAGAAGTGTGTCCCTAGAAAACAAAGCTAATAAAAAAAAGCAATAAAAATGATAAATGTTAACATTAGTTGAATGTTAAAAAGTAACATACAATGTGAATGACATCTCTGAGGCTGTACAAAAAGATATCCCTGCTGATTATCTATAAAACACTATGTTAAGTGCAGCACATACACAATTTGATTGAATAATTAAAATGCTAAAGTGAAAATGAAGTCGCTCAGTCATGTCCGACTCTTTGCAACCCCACGGACTGTAACCTACCAGGATCCTCTGTCCATGGGATTTTCCAGGCAATAGTACTGGAGTGGATTGCCATTTCTTTCTCCAGAGGATCTTCCCAACCCAGGGATCGAACCTGGGTCTCCCGCACTGTAGACAGATGCTTTACCGTCTGAGCCACCAAGTATTTTTATTAACTTCATTTTAAAGAAGAGCAATGTGAGGGATAGTTTAAACAATTTATTTAATTTTCCAGAATTATTTAAGTGAAAAGACAGATTTCTGTTACATCAATAATGATTCAGTTTCAGTAAACTTCTATATTATACCTCTTTCATGACCTTCCCAGGTGGCACAGTTGATAATCTGCTTGCCAATGCAGGAGAAACAAGAGATGTATGTTTGATCCCTGGATCAGAAAGATTCCCCTGGAGAAGGAAGTGACAGCCTACTCCAGTATTCTTGCCTGAGAAATCAAATCCCATGGACAGAGGGGCTTGTGGGCTACAGTTGAAGAGTCACGAAGAGTCAAAGAGTTGAAGGGTCATGAAGAGTCAGACATGACTGAGCAACACACACATGCACACAACTTTTATAAGTCCAAGGCAATAATTTCCTTATCAAACTCTTAGCTCTATGTACAAAATATATGGAAAACTGAACAAGATTTTAAAATCAAGTTGAACACCAAAGCAATAGAATAGAAATCATAAAGCTAAATTCTTTAAATCTTGTCTTTGAAATATTGCTACTGAGAAAATTGGTATGCAGACATGAATAAATTGATACACTGAGTTTTAAAATATAACCCCAAATAGACTCCAGAGTATACACTTTTGAAAACATGTTTTCTGAAAAGGAAGACAAGTTCAGAATCTTTCTTTGACCTCGATGAACCAACAGAGATGGTATCTGTGAAGACTGAAACAAATCTTCAGCTATTTCTTCTTTTATTAGTTGTCTCACACTTTCTGCACACTCCGAATAGATCTATTTTCTTCCTTTACGAAAAATGACAACTTTTACTAAATATATTTTGAAAAACCTTATTTTGGGAAGAGGCACCTGAAAAGAATCCATTGTTTTCTGTCTTCAGAGTTTTAAAAGTAAGCTACAAACTGAAAGAACACAGTATTATTATCATTGCTAAGATAGCACACAATGAAAAATATGTTTGTCCAAGGTGCTTAAATAAAAAGAAATCTGTTGCTGGCCTGCTGATATCTAAGTAGTTGTAGTGCATTTAAAAGAATCTTCAAAATATTATTAATTTATTTGATAACTCTGAGATTGAAAGTGAATATGAGAGGTGAAAGTAATGTAATAACCCAGCTTAGAAAACCAATATTAAAGAATTTCTGCAATGACTGTATAGATACAATTTCTAAAACTAAATGTATATTTTACTTAGATATTAAAGAAAATTTTGAAAGGTTATAGATATACTTTTATGTTTATTAATAGTATATAAACTTACTGAATAAAATTTAGAAACCTTTCCCCAAGTAGTGAATAGACTCTTTGCTACTCCATGGATTGTAGGCCGCCAGGCTTTTTATCCATGGAATTCTCCAGGCAAGAATAACGGAGTGGGTTGCCATTCCCTTCTCCAGGGATCTTCCTGACCCAGGGATCGAACCCACATCTCCTGCATTGTAGGCAAATTCTTCACTGTCTGAGCCACCAGGGAAGTTCCAACAGTATGAATAGTCTACTAAATAGGTATATTAGACAGCAAGCAATTAGTCAAGCACTTTTGAGTTTTTGTCCTCTTCATTATAGAGGACTGGAATGCAAAAGTAGGAAGTCAAGAAACACCTAGAGCAACAGGCAAATTTGGCCTGGGAGTACAGAATGAAGCATGGAAAAGGCAAATAGAGTTTGGCCAAGAGAACACACTGGTCATAGCAAACACCCTCTTCCAACAACACAAGAGAAGACTCTACACATGGACATCACCAGATGGTTAACACTGAAATCAGACTGATTACATTCTTTGAACCCAAACAAGGAGTCGCTCTATACAGTCAGCACGAACAAGACCAGGATCTGACTGTGGCTCAGATTATGAACTCCTTATTGCCAAATTCTGATGTAAATTGAAGAAAGTAGGGAAAACCACTAAACCATTCAGGTAGAACCTCAATCAAATCCCTTACGATTATACTGTGGAAGTGAGAAATAGATTTAAGGGACTAAATCTGATAGACAGAGTGCCTGATGAACTATGGATGAAGGTTCATGACATTGTACAGGAGACAAGGATCGAGACCATCCCCAAGAAAAACAAATGCAAAAAGGCAAAATGGCTGTCTGAAGAGGCCTGACAAATGGCTGTGAAAAAAAGAGAAGCAAAAAGTGAAGGAGGAAAAGAAAGATATACCTATTTGAACGCAGAGTTCCAAAAATAGCAAGGAGAGATAAGAAAGCCTTCCTCGGGGATCAATGCAAAGAAATAGAGGAAAACAACAGAATGGGAAAGACTAGAGATCTCTTCAAGAAAATGAGAGATACCAAGGGAATGTCTCATGAAAAGATGGACTCAATAAAGGACAGAAATGGTAGGGACTTAACTGAAGCAGAAGATATTAAGAAGCGATGGCAAGAACACAGAAGAACTGTACAAAAAAGATCTTCATGACCCAGATAATCACGATGGTGTGATCACTCTCCTAGAGCCAGACATTCTGGAATGCAAGTCAAGTGGGCCTTAGGAAGCATCACTAAAAACAAAGCTAGTGGAGGTGGTGGAATTCCAGTTGAGCTATTTCAAATCCTAAAAGATGATGCTGTGAAAGTGCTGCACTGAATATGCCAGCAAATTTGGAAAACTCAGCAGTGGCCACAGGCCTGGAAAAGGTCAGTTTTCATTCCAATCCCAAAGAAAGGCAATGCCAAAGAATGCTCAAACTACCACACAATTGCACTCATCTCACATGCTAGTAAAGTAATGCTCAAAATTTTCCAAGCCAGGCTTCAACAATATGTGAACCATGAACTGGTTTTAGAAAAGGCAGAGGAACCAGAGATCAAATTGCCAACATTGGCTGGATCATCAAAAAAGCAAGAGAGTTCCAGAAAAACATCTATTTCTGTTTCATTGACTAAGCCTAAGCCTTTGATTGTGTGGATCACCACAAACTGTGGAAAATTCTGAAAGAGATGGGAATACCAGACCACCTTACCTGCCTCTTGAGAAATCTGTATGAAGATCAGGAAGCAAAAGTTAGAACTGGACACGGAACAACAGACTGGTTCCAAATTGGAAAAGGAGTACATCAAGGCTATATATTGCCACCCTGCTTATTTAACTCGTGTGCAGAGTACATCATGAGAAATGCTGGGCTGAATGAAGCACAAACTGGAATCAAGATTGCCCAGAGAAATATCAATAATCTCAGATATGCAGATGACACCACCCTTATGACAGAAAACGAAGAACTAAGGAGCCTCTTGATGAAAGTGAGAGAGGAGAGTGAAAAAGTTGACTTAAAGCTCAACATTCAGAAAACTAAGATCATGGCATCCAATCCCATCACTTAATGGCAAATAGATGGGGAAACAGTGGAAACAGTGGCTGACTTTTTTTTGAGGGGCTCCAAAATCACTGTAGATGGTGACTGCAGCCATGAAATTAAAAGATGCTTACTCCTTAGCAGGAAAGTTATGATCAACCTAAACAGCATATGAAAAAGCAGAGCCGTGACTTTGCCAACAAAGGTCCGCCTAGTCAAGGCTATGGTTTTTCCAGTGGTCATGTATGGTTGTGAGAGTTAGACCATAAAGAAAGCTGAGCACTGAAGAATTGATTCTTTCCAACTATGGTGTTAGAGAAGACTCTTGAGAGTCCCTTGGACTGCAGGGAGATCCTAGCAGTCTATCCTAAAGAAGATCAGTCCTGAGAGTTCATTGGAAGGACTGATGTTGAAGCTGAAACTCCAATACTTTGGCCACCTGATGTGAAGAGCTGACTCATTGGAAAAGACTCTGATGCTGGGAGGGATTGGGGGCAGGAGGAGAAGGGGACGACAGAGGATGAGATGGTTGGATGGCATCACCGACTCAATGGACATGAGTTTGAGTAAACTCCGGGAGTTGGTGATGGACAGGGAGGCCTGGCTTGCTGCACTCCATGGGGTCACAAAGAGTCAGACACAACTGAGCCACTGAACTGACCTGAACTCTGAATTTTTTTAATAGGATATATCACTTTGGATGTAGTGGCTGATAACTGAGCAGATAAGATGAACTTTTGTAGAAAAATATACTAAGACAAAAGGTTAGCTGTCACCTTCAACATAATGTCATTTACCCTGAGTGTTATTTATCACCCAATATCTCTTCTTTCTTTCCCCCAGCTTTTTGTTTGGCACACAATTTCCTAAAATAACAAACACAAATTCTAATCCTTTTTTTAGTCTAGATGTAACCAGTATAGTGTAAATAAACAAATATACAAAACTCCTCATTTTTCAGAAGACTAATAAAGTGGTTTTCTGTGATAATCTAGAATTTATGATTGTGAGTTTCATATTGTTGTTCTTGCTTTCCCCTTTCCTGCTGCCCAATTTGGTGAGTCCTACAAGAAATCTGAGGCTTTTTTTGGGGTGGAGGAGGTGGTTGGCAGGGAGGTTAGGGGAAGGGGAACAAGTGTTCAGACTCAGAAGCAGAAAAGTGTCTGAAATGTTCAAGAAATAGCACGGAAGTCAACATAACTGGAACAGGATGGTCTTATGGAAGAGAGATAAAGCACAAGATGAGAATCCTGAAAGGCCCTTTCAGATCAAAAGATTTCACACTGAGACAGAAAGCTATTGGAGGGTTCTAAGCAGAGGAATGTACTGTTCTCAACTGCTTTAAACAAACAAACAAAAAAAATGAGGAATAAGGATTCATTTGAGGACTGCTGCAGAATTCTAGTTATCGTGCTTTAATTAAAAAAATGTTTTAATTGCAGTTAAAATACACATAACATAAAAATGACCATCTTTATCACCTTTAAGTGTACAGTGATAGATGCATTCACGCTGTTGAGCAATCAGTCTCACACATGGCACATAATTTTATAGATTTATCTACTCCATAATTTTAGTAGCTACCGATTTTATAGTACAATACAGTCTACTAAATTTTCTTATGTGACATCTGCTTCATGAATAGGCTGATTTTATTATAACCACTTTAATAATTTTGAAAAATGCTGTTACTAGTTCTTTAGATTCATGTCCCTTTGTTACTGAGCCAGGTTCATTTGCCAGATAGGTGTCGAAGTTTGCAGCAGATACAGGATTTATTCATGAGACAGCCAAGTAAGGACTTTTGCATCTTGCTAAACTGAAACTCTATATTTATTAAACAATAATCCCCTCTCCCCCGCTTCTCTCCCAGATCTGGGCAACTCCCCATTCTACTTTCTGTTTCTTCAAGTATATGACCACTCTAGATACCTCTTACAGGCAGAATCATTCAGTGTTTCTCTATTTGTGACTGGCTTCTTTCACATTTTGTTAATTCTACATTTTATTTATCCATTCCTGCATCTTTAATATTTGGAGTACCTCTACCTTTTAGCTGTGTGAATAATGATTTTATGAATATAGGTTTCCAGATATTTATTTGAGATTCAGCTTTCATTTATTTTAGTTACATACCCCAAAATGAAAATCTGGATCACATAGGCATTCCATTTTTAATTTTTTTTGAGGAACTATCATACTATTTTCCATAGTGGCTGCACCATTCTGCATTTCGTGTAACGGTGCACAAGAGTTCCACTTTATCTTCATTGTCAACAACTTTTGTTTCTTTTTTTTTTTTTTGCTTGTTTTTTAGTGATTTTTTTCCCTTTTTTTTTTTTTTGGCTGTCATTGTTTTGTACTGAGTTGCTGTTTTAATGGATGGGGTGAATTACTTTTTAGCAAGATTACTCTGGCTATTCTCAGGGGGAAGAAAAGGCAAGGAAGGGAAGAATAAATGTGTTTATATCATAATCCATTTACACACACACATAGAACTAAAAGATAATAATAAACACCCTTTCTACATTAAGTTTGGTTTAATTTATTTCATTCTTTTCTAGTTTATTGTATTTTTTTAATTAGAAATTATTTTTTGACCCACCTATGGATCTCCACCTCCTGCAATGCAATTATTATTTATCCTTTGAGAGAAATCCAGCATGGTGTTCAAGAACATCAACTCTGGAGGCTGTCAGCCTGTATTGACTTTGAGTTTTTCCACTTAAAGATATGTGCCCTTCATCGAGTAATTTAAACTTGCTGTGCCTCAGTGTCCTCTTCTGTAAAGCAGGAATAACAATAGCACTCACTTTATAGAGAATTATTAATGGTTAGTTAATTAACACAAGAAATGACTTGGAACATCGTTTAGCATACAAGAACATATTTATTGGTTGCTTTATCTATAAATAATTATTAATAGTTGATATTAATAAATATTGTCTATTGCCTTTGGAGAAGGGTTCAGAAACTTAAGTACAGGTAGAGGAAGCATAGTGATTATAAACATGAGAACTGCAGTGGATGTATGGCAATAAAAATGAAGATGCTGACATTGTGACCTTTATAATTGGTTGCTATCTAAAACACTGGGCTGGGTCTAATGATATAGCAAAACAAAATATGTGTAAGAGTTATTATCGCCTGTGAAAGTGAAAGTGAAATTCACTCAGTCATGTCTGACTCTTTGCAACCCCATGGACAAAATAGTCCATGGAATTCTCCAGGCCAAAATACTGGAGTGGGTAGCCTATCCCTTCTCCAGGGGATCTTCCCAACCCAGGTTTCTCGCATTGCAGGTGGATTCTTTATTGGCTGAACCACCAGGGAAGCACGGATAGCCTGATATTCCTGACCCAGGAATTGAACTGGGGTCTCCTGCATTGCACGTGGATTATTTACCAACTGAGCTATCAGGGAAGCCCAGTGAATGTGCGTTGGTGGTATAGTGGTGAGCATAGCTGCCTTCCAAGCAATTGACATGGGTTCGGTTCCTGGTCAACGAAGTAACTTTCATTTGGGCTTCCCTGATAGCTCAGTATCATAATTGCCATTCAGTTCAGTTCAGCTCAGTTCAGTCGCTCAGTCGTGTCTGACTCTTTGCGACCCCATGAATTGCAGCACGCCAAGTCTCCCTGTCCATCACCAACTCCCAGAGTTCACTCAAACTCATGTCCATCGAGTCGGTGATGCTATTCAACCATCTCATCCTCTGTCATCCCCTTCTCCTCCTACCATCAATTTTTCCCAGCATCAGGGTCTTTTCCCATGAGTCAGTTTTTCACATCAGGTGGCAAAAAATATTGGAGCTTCAGCTTCAGCATCATTCCTCCCGATGAATATTCAGGACTAATTTCCTTTAGGATGGACTGGTTTGATATCCTTGCAGTCCAAAGGACTCAAAAGTGTTCTCCAACACCACGGTTCAAAAGCATCAATTCTTTGGTGATCAGCTTTCTCTATAGTCCAACTCTCACATCCATCCATGACTACAGGAAAAACCATAGCCTTAACTAGATGGACCTTTCTTGGCAAAGTAATGTCCCTGCTTTTTAATACACTGTCTAGGTTGCTCATAGCTTTTCTTCCAAGGAGCAAGCGTCTTTTAATTTCATGGCTGCAGTCACCATCTGCAGTGATTTTGAATCCCAAGGAAATAAAGTCTTTCACTTTTTCCATTGTTTCCCCATCCATTTACCATGAAGTGATGGGACTGGATGATATGATCTTCATTTTTTAATTTTGAGCTTTAAGCTAGCTTTTTCATTCTCCTCTTTCACTTTCATCAAGAGGATCTTTAGTTCTTCTTTGCTTTCTGCCATAAGGATGGGGTCATCTACATATGTGAGGTTGTTGATATTTCTCCCAATAATCTTGATTCCAGCTTGTGCTTCATCCAGCCTGGCATTTCTCATGATGTACTCTGCGTAGAAGTTAAATAAGCACGGTGACAATATACAGCCTTGACATACTCCTTTCTCAATTTGGAACCAGCTCATTGTTCCCTGATTCTAACTGTTGCATTTTGACCTGCATACAGATTTCTCAGGAGGCAGGTAAGGTGGTCTGGTATTCCCATCTATATATACATATAATCAATTTAAGACAGTAAATCCATCAGCCTGACAAGTGAAGCTCTGACATTTAGACATTAGACTTTTAATTCTGTTGAACATTAAAACATCCACATTAAAATTATTTTATAACTTGAAATCTCATTATTAAGATTTAAGACAAATTAGCAATGAAGTGTGTGTACAGACACACACACATATATACACACATATATGCCTATATTTTTTAAACAATTTTTACATGTAGATTTGCATATATTTTTAAATACATGGCTATGCAGCAGTGTTTCTTTTCTTTGAAAGATTGATGAAAATCAACTATTTTTCACAATTAAAAAATAGTACTTAATAGCAATTACTAATATCTAATTAACCAGTACACCTTAAGTATACAGTATTTTATCTTGTCACACTGTTTGGGACTCAAGAGAGAGTTTCTAAATTAGACGATTTCCAGAAGAATGTTAATGAATAGGCAATTTTATTAAAATTTTTTGTCTTACAGTTTGACACAAACTCCTGCAAACACTTTCAGCCTTGATTAGTAATAAAGTAATTTTCACTTGCTTTCACTATAATTGCTATTGAATTTCTATTTAAGATGTCTCACATATTATAATAAATATTTTCTTTTTCCTATTTACAAAAGTAACAGCAATTTTTATTTATAATGCCCTAAAGAAGGGGTTAGTAAATAGTTTTGAAAAGAAAACTAAGGAGCGGTGTGGTGGCGTTTTGATATGTCAGCTTGGCTAATGAAACACTGAGCATTGCTGGGAAGGTATTTTGCAGATTAAAGTCCATAATCAATCGATTTAAGAGGGGAGCTTATTCTAAATAAGCAATTTTAGATAATCTGGGTGGGCCTGATCCAATTAGTTGAAAGACTTTTAGATCCAGGCTGATTTTCCCTGATTTGAAGATGAAATTTCACTTGTGGACAGCAGCTTCAACTCACAAAGTTCTAGTCTGCCCTTCCTGATGGCAGGCTTTCTGTATTTCAGACTTGCCTAGTCAGCCCCACAATCATGTTAGCCGATTCCTTGTAATAAACCTCTTAGTATATATCTCCTACAGGTTCTGCCTCTCAGGTTGAACTCTGATAGAAGGTTACCTGTTATTTACTTTGCCAGATATTAAAGCATAGTTTAAAATTATAATTGTCAGAATGATGGGTTACCAGTACAAGAATCAATGGATGGATCAATGGAAGAGAGTAAATGATATATCAAGACAAGAAATGAAAAAGTGGAATTCTAAATCAGTGGAACTTGTAAGGAAATACAACATAATACCAGTTTTTAATCTGTCAAAAATATCTTAAAATGTTGCAAAATAGTGTTGTCATATAAAAGGAAAAGAAATAATTGCAATAGGAAAAAGTTCTCAATTTTATTTTTTTATTATTAAAAAATTTTAGTAGTGAAAAACTTTCTTCACTAAAAATCTTATTTAAAAAAACCCACCAGGAGTAATAAAATTCAGCTATTTTTGTTGAAGCCTATTTGACATCCCTCAAAACCTACTCTTCCACTTGGAGAGAAGATGTCAGTGAAACCTCATGTCCATCTGGGGCAGCTGGACAGGCAATGAAAAATAACAGTAGGTTAATAAAACTGTGTTGCCTGCCCTTCTTTACACCTTTGCTTTCTCAAGATATTATATTCTGCCAAAAAGGTGACCCTAGTGGTAGAGAACCCACTTGCCTATACAGGAAACACAAGAGACATGGGTTCAATCCCTGGGTTGGGAAGATCCCCTAGAGAAGGGCACTGCAAACAACTTCTATTCTTGCTTGGAGAATCCCATGGACACAGGAGCCTAGCAGACTACGGTCCATAGGGTCGCACAGAGTCAGACACAACTGTTGTGACTTACCACAAAAATTCTTTATCTTGAAAGAAAATGTTGAGATATCCATATGTCTTGCATCTTCTCCATCATTTCATCTGTGTCATTTAAAGTAAACACTAACCTTGCAATGAGCTCCAATCTCTGAATCCTTTCAGATAATAAACATACCATCCTCTACCTGACCATCTTTCTTTTCTCAACAGTAATTTTATAAACAATAGTTGCTTATAGAAGAAAAATAATCATCTGGATGATAGTTTTTGTAAGATTAGTCTTACATGTTAACAAAGTAGTTGCCTGATTTGCTAAGTGTGGACCAGATATCAGCGAAGAACACATATCTCAAACAGGTTAATAGTTAATCTCACAGAAACTGACAATTCAGAATTTTCAAATATTGTGCTTTTATTAAATGTTAAAACTAATGTCAAAAAGAATGCATGTCTATGCTTAAAAACTTCATCAAATACTTCCATATCTGATGGTTATTAAATCTAATAATTAAGTACTATATGCAGATAATATTTCAAATGGAATTTGTATCAGGAACATCCTTTTTATACCAACATGTACTATCTGTATGTGGGGCTTCTCAGGTAGTGCTAGTGGTAAAGAACTTGCCTGCCAATGTAAGAGACATAAAAAATGCAGGTTCTATCTCTGGGTCAGAAAGATCCCCTGAAGTGGGAAATGGCAACGTGCTCCAATATTCTTGTCTGGAAAATTCCATGGACAGAGGAGCCTGGCAGGCTACAGTCCAAGGAGTCACAATGAGTTGCAAACAATGAAGCAACTTAGCACACAAAACAGCAGCACATCTATATGCAAAGGAAATCTATTTGTTTACGGACTACATTTTCTAGAATACAAAGGCATACGCTATCACTCATTACTTCCTAATCCTGTTTCCTGATTTTGTGTGTGTGTTTTCTGGTAATTTAGTCCATAAATTGATATTAAAAGAGGTTCACAGAGAGGAAGAAGGCAGTATTCTTCAAGTGGAGGGACAGTCAGAACATCCACCAGGTTTTTCAGCACCAAGGCATGAAGAAAAAAATAAACTGATGTGGATCCATGTCAGGCAGTTTGGTTATTGAATTTCAGGCAGGAATGGAGATCACTTATTGTAAGAAATCATTTCTGTCCTGAATCCTGCCCAACTGCCCATCATACAACATATACTGGGCACACTGCTCAGAAGATAAGGAAACCTCTCCAAGTGAACAGCTTCCAAACATGTGGTATTTAATGTCTAGGATATTATGTGAGAAGTGAGAGATTTGAATAAAAGAAGAATAAACAGAAACAATTTTCCCCAAGAAGGAAATATCCACCACAGTGGAAAACTTGGATAAAAAAGCTCTACTTCTATGTAATCACACCTGCGAGGGCCTTGCGAGGCTGCTCATGGATCTCTAAGGCATACACAGTTTTTAAAATGGAATTGGTACCTCTATTTACAGTCCCTTCTAAATTTTCTAGAACTTAATCCTTCAATGTATTAATTTCTATTCTATCCTTGTCTTTAATTTAAAAATGTTAATGTGAGGGCTTTGAAGGAAATGTGATTTACAAATCTTATAAATATTCATGTAATTCACAGCCAAGGATATACATGGCATTCCTTTGGGATGATTAAATACCTTTCATCATTAAATGCTCCAAAGAGCAAATGTCAAGGAAATAAAGCTCTTGTATTAAATATTATATTAAACAACACACTAATAATTAAGCCCCCTGTGTTCAAAAGAGTAAGTTGTTAGTAGGTACATCAGATAAAATTATCAAACATTATTCTTGGTATAAGATTCATAATCAAATTATTATTTTGTGTTCTGAATTCCCACAATAAGAACTTATGAAATTTATTAGTTGCTGAAAGGTAAGAGCTTACTTAACAGAATCTTTTTATTCCACATTTACATTTCAAAGATAATTTTTTAAAAAGGCTAACCCTGTACACGAGACAGCAAAAGAGACACTGATGTATAGAACAGTCTTTTGGACTCTGTGGGAGAGGGAGAGCGTGGGATGATTTGGGAGAATGGCATTGAAATACGTATAATATCATATATGGAACGAGTCGCCAGTCCAGGTTCGATGCACAATACTGGATGCTTGGGGCTGGTGCACTGGGACGACCCAAAGGGATGGTATGGGGAGGGAGGAGGGAGGAGGGTTCAGGATCGGGAACACATGTATACCTGTGATGGATTCATTTCGATATTTGGCAAAACCAATACAATATTGTAAAGTTTAAAAATAAAATAAAATTAAAAAGGCTTTATTTCAATTACTATTATATTTTAAAAGAATTTGAAGCTTTATTAGAAGTTCTCTGTTTTTTGATGGGTAGACAAAATCTGATACAGCATGTCTTTCTCACTAGAAAATATCAATTTTTATTTTTTGAAAAAATCAATTTTTAAGAATTTAAGTGCAAAGATATGGTCTCTTCCAGGGGATTGGCTCTGACTCCACCCTTTTTTTCACAAAAGACATGGAAAAGAGAATTTATACTCCTTATTTCCACTCTATTCAGTATTCCTACAACCATTCCTTGAACAACTACCCTGTAGAAATACAGGGTTGGATTAGATACATTACTTACCTTATCATGTGTATGAGTCACTCAGCTGTGTTCAACTCTTTGCCATCCCATGGACTGTAGCCTGCCAGGCTCCTTTGTTCATGAGATTTTTCCAGGCAAGAATACTGGAGTGGGTAGCCACTCCCTTCTCCAGGGGATCTTCCCAACCCAGAGATCAAATTCAGGTTTTACAAATAATAATAATACATTGTAATAAATGTTATTAAATTCATAATTAATATTACTCACCCCTTAGCCTTTGGTCGGAGAAGGCAATGGCACCCCACTCCAGTACTCTTGCTTGGAAAATCCCATGGACAGAGGAGCCTGGTGGGCTGCAGTCCATGGGCTCGCTAAGAGTCAGACACGACTGAGCGACTTCACTTTGACTTTTCACTTTCATGCATTGGAGAAGGAAATGGCAACCCACTCCAGTGTTCTTGCCTGGAGAATCCCAGGGATGGGGGAGCCTGGTAGACTGCCATCTATGGGGTCTCACAGAGTCGGACACGACTAAAGTGACTTAGCATAGCATAGCCCTTGGTATCTGAATTTTACTCCTCTCCATTGCAGACCAAGCTCACATAATGATCTCAAATATTTTACAATTAATAGAATCCAGTGGTATCTTCTTAATCATCTCCTTTGTATGTTTTCTACAGCATTTGACAGGTATCAATACTAAGGTTCAGTACTTAAATGAGTAGCATTGATGGAAAATTTCATTCATGTCTCTTTCAAAGGATCTCTGTAATAGTAACACTTGCTGCAGCTGCTGCTAAGTCGCTTCAGTCGTGTCCGACTCTGTGCGACACCATAGACAGCAGCCCACCAAGCTCCTCTGTCCATGGGATTCTCCAGGCAAGAACACTGGAGTCGGTTGCCATTTCCTCCTCCAATGCATGAAAGTGAAAAGTCAAAGTGAAGTTGCTCAGTCGTGTCCGACTCCTAGCGACTCCATGGACTGCAGCCCACCAGGCTCCTCCGTCCATGGGATTTTCCAGGCAAGAGTACTGGAGTGACACTTAGTTCTCCAGAATTAAACAAGGTTGCTCACATGTACATATCCTCTGCCTCTTGTGTCCTGTGATCTCCTTTTCTCTTGTGTGTTCATGATGCGACTCTTGCTCATGACTTTAATCCTGATGTGTGAATCCCTAGGTCTTTCTTCTTTGGTCAGTCTTTGTCTTTCTTTGTTGCTGTACCATTTTTTTTTTTTTGAATGCTGCTGACATAAATGTCTCCATTTCCACTAGTCCATTCCACTGCATGAGTTCAAAGTTCACTCTGCATTGACTTCTAGATCTACATCGCTAGGCATAATTTCTCCCTTATACATTCTAAATATGATTTTCCAACTGCTGCAGTATGTTTCATCCTGAAAGGCTTTGTAATCATTTCAATGTTAAGTCAAAAATATTTCTTCCACATTATGAATTCATGATGCATTCTGTGTTATGGCTTTGAGCAAGTTAATTACATTTTCCTTTAGTTTCCTCATCTTTAGTTACTTAATTTGAGGAAATAGAAATATTCTCAGGGTCTGGCCATTTTTTAAGGTCAATTCACACATTTCGCCTTTAGACTCACTTATCCTCAATCATCCATTCTTTGTTTCAGCTCAGTTTTCTGGGCATAGGAAAGACTTAAGAATGGATATAGAGGTGAAACTAATGATATCTCCATTTTTTTTTCTTGGTCAATATTGTCAGTTTTTTTTCTTACTAAGTTTTAGTTCCCTGACCAGGGATGGAACTCTGCAGTGGGAGCACAAAGTCCTGACCACTGGACAGACAGAAAATTCCCTAAAATAGCTCTTCATGTCATAAGTCAAGTTGGAAACTCACTGACATATTTTACGAAACTATGTTTCAAGAAGATAAAAGCATTCACAACTAAAAGATGGGCAAGTGCAAACTTTAGGGCAAAACTCATTAAATGCTTTGTTAATAGTCTGGTATTGAGAACTACTGTATTGAAATGCTAGGTTTTCCAGCAGATTGCTCAGTATTTGGGGATATGAAGGGTCATTATGGACCAGAAAGATGAACATAATAGAAAATTGAAGTTTTCTCTTTAGGATAGCAGATACATACAAAGGATTAAACATCACACACTTGATGAGGGGTAAGTTAACAGCTCACGCTCAGCTTATGACCTAAAAAGGAGGAATTCAATAGCAATTATGAGACCATTAGAATGAATCAATAGAAATTTATTTTGAAAAATAGAAGAATGCATAAAATAAAAGTTTGAATTCTCACTCCCAACTAAGGGAAAATAAAAATGAGAACTAAAATGTTGAAATAACACACTGAGAAAAGGAAAAGTTAAGTACATAAAAATAAATCCACAGCTAAAGGTTTAAAGCTCTATTAAAACTGTCTTACAGAAAATTGATTCAAACCATTGAGAAATCAGATTAAAATATGACCCACAAAGAGATAACAAATAAGAAGAAAGAATAAAAAATTCAACATAAATACAATGAATTTCCTTAAGATGATATGAGTAATGGCTTAGCAGTAAAAATTGAAGAAGTAAGAGAAGAATGCTTTCCTGTGATGAAGAAAAATCAGAAACTATATAAGAGAACTGACTACACTCTTTGAGACCAAAAGTGTCCACAATTTCTAAGGCAAACTGCCACTGACTGTTGTTGCTCCAGACATTCAGTCCCCAAGTCCCAGTGGCAAACAGAAATAAGAAATTTTTTTTTGTCTCAGCAGAGTCATTGGTGCAGCTTTGTGATCTCAGCCAGGGCCACTCACAAATCTGAGCATCAGATGGGAGGTGGGCTGGAGGTGAGTCTTGACAGGATGGCTCTGTGTCAAGCTGCAGAACTGTCCACCAGGTGTCTGCTCCACATCCTATTCTAAGACCCAGACTGAAGCGCAGCAGTTCCTGAGTTAACCCTTCTCATGGCAATAGCAAAGGCACAAAGGGCAAGTCCAGACACACAGGGACACACCAAAGCCTTGCTTGCATCCCACCACTCGACAGTTCATCCTCCAAAGCAAGTCACATGGCTGAGCTACTTCAAGGGAATGTAATTCAAGTCTATCTAGTGGAACCAAGACAAACTGCTATTTCTCAAAGGAATTAATTCTATGAGGAATGCTTTTATGACCCAGCAATACCACTGCTGGGCATACACACCAAGGAAACCAGAATTGAAAGAGACATGTGTACCCCAAAGTTCATCACAACACTGTTTACAATAGCCAGAACATGGCAGCAACCTAGATGTCCGTTGGCAGATGAACGGATAAGACAGCTGTGATACATATACACATTGGAATATTACTCAGCCATTAAAAAGAATGCATTTGAATCAGTTCTAATGAGGTGGATGAAACTGGAGCCTATTATACAGAGTGAAGTAAGTCAGAAAGAAAAACACCAATACAGTATACTCACGCATATATATGGAATTTAGAAAAATGAACAATGACCCTGTATGCAAGACAGCAAAAGAGACACAGATGTATAGAACAATCTTTTGGACTCTGTGAGAGAAGGCAAGGGTGAGATGATTTGAGAGAACAGCATTGAAACATATATATTGCCATATGTGAAATAGATCACCAGTCCATGTTTCATGCATGAGACAGGGTGCTAAAGGCTGGTGCACTGGGATGACCCTGAGGGATGGGATGGGGAGGGAGGTGGGAGGGGAGTTCAGAATGGGAGACACGTGTACACCCATGGCTGATTCATGTCAATGTATGGCAAAAACCACTACGATATTGTAAAGTAATTAGCCTCCAATTAAAATAAATTAATTAATTAATTTAAAAAAAGGAATGCTTTTAAAAAGTTAGCATAGCTGTAAGAGAATGCCTACTTTCTTTGCTGTGATGAGAAACATGCTTCATATATTCATGGATTCATTAAACAACTCTATCAAGTTATTGTTTATGTATTTCCTTTATAATCCTACTACTAAATTAAATGTAATCTATAAATCATTGAAAAGCAGAGACATTACTTTGCCAACAAAGGTTCGTCTAGTCAAGGCTATGGTTTTTCCAGTGGTCACGTATGGATGTGAGAGTTGGACTGTGAAAAAGGCTGAGCGCCGAAGAATTGATGCTTTTGAACTGTGGTGTTGGAGAAGACTCTTGAGAGTCCCTTGGACTGCAAGGAGATCCAACCAGTCCATTCTGAAGGAGATCAGCCCTGGGTGTTCTTTGGAGGGAATGATGCTAAAGCTGAAGCTCCAGTACTTTGGCCACCTGATGCAAAGAAGAGTTGACTCATTGGAAAAGACTCTAATGCTGGGAGGGATTGGGGGCAGGAGGAGAAGGGGACGACAGAGGATGAGATGGCTGGATGGCATCACCAACTCGATGGATGTGAGTTTGAGTGAACTCCGGGAGTTGGTGATGGACAAGGAGGCCTGGCATACTGCGATTCATGGAGTTGCAAAGAGTCAGACACGACTGAGTGACTGAACTGAACTAATAAAGCATTAACAAAGAATATAGCTTGAATTTTATCCTCACTGAACAAGAGGAAAAAACTTCAGTGGTATTATCTTTTTTATTCTAATAACATATTATTTCTCCTTTTCCTAGTGATTCATTTATTTCTAAATATAAAAAGTACTGTCTTCCTTTGGTGAGGTTTAGAAGTATTTCACCTCTATGATTCATCAGTCATTTTGGTTAAATCAGTCTCAAAGTAATAAGCCTAAAGCCTTCTTTTCTGGCTTTCACAAACTCTAAAGAGGGTTGATCTGCTAGCAAAATATCATTTATGTAACAATCAATGAGTCTGTTATAAGTGTTTCCAATAAATCAAATTCAATGGCATCACAAAATGAAAAATAATATTGGAAAGAACTATGTGAGGGATTTCAAGTGTGAGATGGTATGTGAGCATGTAGGTGTGTGCGTGGTGTGTATGTGTATTGCATTCGCTTACAATAATTATTGGGGATGGGTAAAGACTAATAGAGTTTTGCCAAGAAAATGCACTGGTCATAGCAAACACGCTCTTCCAACAATACAAGAGGAGACTCTACACATGGACATCACCAGATGGTCAACACCAAAATCAGATTGATATATTCTTTGCAGCCAAAGATGGAGAAGCTTTGTACAGTCAACAAAAACAAGACCAGGAGCTGACTGTGGCTCAGATCATGAACTCCTTATTGCCAAATTCAGACTGAAATTGAAGAAAGTAGGGAAAACCACTAGACCATTCAGGTATGACCTAAATCAAATCCCTTATGATTATACAGTGGAAATGAGAAATAGATTTAAGGGACTAGGTCTGATAGATAGAGTGCCTGATGAACTATGGATGGAGGTTCATGACATTGTACAGGAGACAGGGATCAAGACCATCCCCATGGAAAAGAAATGCAAAAAAGCAAAATGGCTGTCTGGGGAGGCCTTACAAATAGCTGTGGAAAGAAGAGAAGCAAAAAGCAAAGGAGAAAAGGAAAGCTATAAACATCTGAATGCAGTGTTCCAAAGAATAGCAAGAAGAGATAAGAAAGCCTTCCTCAGTGATCAATGCAAAGAAATAGAGGAAAACAACAGAATGGGAAAGACTAGAGATCTCTTCAAGAAAACTAGAGATACCAAGGGAACATTTCATGCAAAGATGGGCTCGATAAAGGACAGAAATGGTATGGACTTAACAGAAGTAGAAGATATTAAGAAGAGGTGGCAAGAATACACAGAAGAACTGTACAAAAAAGATCTTCACAACCCAGATAATCACGATGGTGTGATCACTGACCTAGAGCCAGACATCCTGGAATGTGAAGTCAAGTGGGCCTTAGAAAGCATCTCTATGAACAAAGCTAGTGGAGGTGATGGAATTCCAGTTGAGCTATTTCAAATCCTGAAAGATGATGCTGTGAAAGTGCTGCACTCAATATGCCAGCAAATTTGGAAAACTCAGCAGGGGCCACAGGACTGGAAAAGGTCAGTTTTCATTCCAATCCCAAAGAAAGGCAATGCCAAAGAATGCTCAAACTACCACACAATTGCACTCATCTCACACGCTAGTAAAGTAATGCTCAAAATTCTCCAAGCCAGGCTTCAGCAATATGTGAACCGTGAACTTCCAGATGTTCAAGCTGGTTTTATAAAAGGCAGAGTAACCAGATCAAATTGCAAACATCCACTGGATCATCAAAAAAGCAAGAGAGTTGCAGAAAAGCATCTATTTCTGCTCTCTTGACTATGCCAAAGCCTTTGACTGTGTGGATCACAATCAACTGTGGAAAATTCTGAAAGAGATGGGAATACCAGACCACCTGACCTGCTTCTTGAGAAACCTATATGCAGGTCAGGAAGCAACAGTTAGAACTGGACATGGAACAACAGACTGGTTCCAAATAGGAAAAGGAGTGCATCAAGGCTGTATATTGTCACCCTGCTTATTTAACTTCTATGCAGAGTACATCATGAGAAACACTGGACTGGAAGAAGCACAAGCGGGAAACAAGATTACCAGGAGAAATATCAATAACCTCAGATATACAGATGACACCACCCTTATGGCAGAAAGTGAAGAGGAACTAAAAAGCCTCTTGATGAAAGTGAAAATGGAGAGTGAAAAAGTTGCTTAAAGCTCAACACTCAGAAAACGAAGATCATGGCATCCAGTCCCACCACTTCCTGGGAAATAGATGGGGAAACAGTGAAAACAGTGTCAGACTTTATTTTTCTGGGCTCCAAAATCACTGCAGATGGTGACTGCCGCCATGAAATTAAAAGATGCTTACTCCTTGGAAGAAAAGTTATGACCAACCTAGATAGCATATTCAAAAGCAGAGACATTACTTTGCCAACAAAGGTCCGTCTAGTCAAGGCTATGGTTTTTCCAGTGGTCATGTATGGATGTGAGAGTTGGACTGTGAAGAAAGCTGTGCACCAAAAAATTGATGCTTTTGAACTGTGGTTTTGGAGAAGACCCTTGAGAGTCCCTTGGACTACAAGGAGATCCAACCCGTCCATTCTGAAGGAGATCAGCCCTGGGATTTCTTTGGAGGGAATGATGCTGAAGCTGAAACTTCAGTACTTTGGCCACCTCACGCGAAGAGTTGACTCATTGGAAAAGACTCTGATGCTGGGTGGGATTGGCGGCAACAGGAGAAGGGGATGACAGAGGATGAGATGGCTGGATGGCATCACTGACTTGACGGACGTGAGTCTGAGTGAACTCCGGGAGTTGGTAATGGACAGGGAGGCCTGGCGTGCTGTGATTCATGGGGTCGCAAAGAGTCAGACATGACTGAGTGACTGAACTGAACTGAACTGAGACAAATTTTATATTTTTAAAAAAGTAATAACTGATAGAAGTATGGGTCAGAAGAAGAGACAAAGGAAAACAAACATTTTGGTGAACTGCTAGTTTCAACTGGAACACTTTCTGGAGAGAAATCTGACAATGCATAGTAAGGTTATGTGTAAATTGTTTATATTAAATATGGCATTATAAAATTGAAAAATACATGCAGGTGACGGTTGGTTAGCTTTTATTGATCATAAATAAAATGCACTGTATCCAATAAGGAGAATTATTATATTCTAAAATAAAGATTATTCCCAATAACTCTAGTTACTGTTGCCAGTCCTTATAGGTACAACACAAGGGAGTAAGAAATATTTGCAAGTGAAATAAATAACATTTAAGGACAAAAGAGAGATTCTCTTATGAATTCTGAACTGGAGTATTAGGTTGGATTTAAAAACTGTAGGCAAAGGGCTTGAACAGCAAATAAAAAGAACTGACTGAACCCAAATGCACAGAAGTATCATGAACCTCATATATTCTGGTCAATTCTGCAAACCCCAGTTCTTGTTTTATTTATCAGTTTCACTCTTACAATTAATTATATTTTACTTTTAATCTAATTATTTTGTCTGGTCAATTCTGCAAATCCCAGTTCTTGTTTTATTTATCAGTTTCACTTTTATATTTAATTATATTTTACTTTTAGTCTAATTTAATTATTTTGTCTCATTTTGTTATCACCTTTGTTCTTACTCTGGACACACATTTATTGATATTCTTTTTGTCCTTCTCTAGTATTTTGGCATATTGACTGTGGTACATGCTGTTATAAAATATATAAATATTTATAAAATATGTAGTGTGGTTTTGTGTATTTTAAAAATTTAACTTCAAGTGGTATTGAGTTATTGAGGTATCATTTTCTAGCCTTTTCAGCTCAATATTAGGTGTTCAATCAGCATTAGCACTCCTTTGGGAGCATCTTTGTTTTAGTCTCTTATATCCCTATTTGTAGTGTTATAGGTATAATTGTGTATCTGCAAAAGAAGATAGATTGAAGTCCTGTACCTCAGAATGTGACTTCATTTAGAAATATGTCCTTGCAGATTTAACCAAGTTCAGGTGAGATCATGAGGGTGGGCTCTAATCAAATATGTTTTATATTTTTGTAAAAGAGGATGTTTGGACACAGAGATACACACATGGTAAAACTTTCTGTGAAAGTGAAGCAGAGATTCAGGGAATGCTTCTACAAAGCCAAAGAATGCCACAAATGATCAGCCAACTCTAGAGAGAGACAAGGGCCAGATTCTCCCTCACAATCCCCAGGAGGAAGCCCCCTGTGGGCACCCTGACTTAGGACTTTGAGCCTCCAGAACTGTGAGACGATACATTTATTTCTGTTATGTAAGCCACCCAGTTTGTGGTACTTGGTTACAGCAGCCCTAGCAAACTCATACAGCTAGCCATTTAGATTATCTATTGACCTCACTAGCTCAGAGGTTAAAAAACAAAACAAAACAAAACAAACAGCAACAACAACAAAACCAAGATTATCCTGCAATGCAGAAGACGTGGGTTCAGTCCTTAGATTGGGAAGATCCCCTAAAAGGAAATGGCAACCCAGTTCAGTATTCTTGCCTGGGAAATTCCGTGGACAGAGGAGCCTGGCAGGCTATAGTCCATGGGGTCACAAAGAGTCAGACAGGACTCAGTGACTATAAACAACAACTGACCGCACTATGATAAATAATATTCTGATAAATAATTTCATATATGTCCCTCTAGGGATGTGAGATAGCTTATTCTGAGTTATATGTCATAGACTAGGACAACAGCCACATTATATGATAAGTACATGATTAATTTCACTACAAACAGTCAGATTTCTCTACAGAAGTGTTCTACCAGTTTATACTTGCTCTGCAGTGCAATAAAGGCATCTACTGTTCTATTTCCTAAGCACTTTTTAGATTTGTCAGACTTCTGTCTGACAAATGAATTTTTAATCTGCACTGCTTTTCTGCCTTTCTGGGAATTACCTTTTCATAACATTTAGTCTTTTTCTAATTGAAGAGTAGGATGAGTCTTTCCTTTTAATATTTAGGAACTGCATTCAAGTACTTTTCCTCACTCTTTTGCTCTTTTTAATTTTGTACCTTGTCTTTTGATGAATGGAAACTTTTTTCCTTTAGACGAAATTCATTAATTTTCACCCTGATGGCTTCTGCATAAAACTGTGTAGCTGAAGACTTTCTCACTACTGTGAAATCAAAGCACTAATTCCCCTCACCTCCCAAATTTACTTAAATTTTTAAAAATTAATTTTTAGTGGAGTATAGCTGTTTTACAGTGTTGTGCTGGTTTTTACTGTACAGCAAAATTAAGCAACCATGTGTTCATTCACTCAGTCATGTCTGACTCTTTGTGACCCGATGAACTTTAGCCCGCCAGGCTCCTCTGTTGAAGCAGCCATCCATACACATGCATCCCCTCCTTTATGGACTCCTTCCCATTCAGGTCACCACAGTGCATTGAGTAGAGTTCCCTGTGCTATATGATATGTTCTCATTAGTTACCTCTTTCATACATAGTATATCAATAGAGTGTATGTGCCAGTCCCAATCTCCCAATTCTTCCCACTCCCTCTTTCTCTCTTGATATCCAAATATTTGTCCTCTGCGTCTATGTTTCTATGTTTGCTTTGCAGATAAGGTTTGCTGTACACATCAAAGTCTCTGATTTACATTCATTTTTCCAGATTGTGTGAGGTAAAAGCGTTTATTCTCCCATGTTTCAAAAACGCTTATTGTCTGATCCATTCTTTCCCACTGGTATGCAATGCCAGCTGTCACATATCTTACCTCCATGTATTCATATTTCTATTTCTAGGCTCTTGAGTACCCCATTCATCTATTTTTCTATCCACAGCCTAATATCACATAGCTGTAAAAACATTTAATTCTACAAAAACATATAGTAAAACAATATCTTTAGCATCTCATATTGATTGAAAGAAACTGTTTAATTTAAAAAGTGTTTATGGGAATTGAATTGAATTATAAATTTATTTCAGAAGAACTGATACAATGGAAGAACCTTAAAATCTGTTGTCAAAACAAGGATGTGTTTAGAAAAATACCTGCATTTGTGATACATATTTTTTAACGGTTTGAACAAGTGAATATAAAAACTGTTTGTGCTTATTAAAAATGCTATGTACTGTGTCTCAGAAAACTGGAGAGTTGCTTACAAAATAATCTTAGATATATAAATACATTGGATATTAGATAATGACTTTTTTTTAAGAAATGTTCTGATAGGCTTATACCTTGTAGTTCATAATCACATATGCATGCATTCCTTACTGTGACATGACCTTTCAAAAGTTTTAATGAGATAAAAAATTATTTTTCCATTTCTTATGTATGTTAAGAAGCTTAAAATTTCATACTGATATAATTATGATAATTTCATGCATCAATTCATTCACCAGTGAGATGTTTTATCGTTTTCATTAACCTGAGCATACATTTTGGTGTTTATGTTGATATTCTGTCAGCTGATTCTAGTTAAAGAAGTGTTCATGGGCAAAATAAGTAAACATTTATAATATGTAATCTATCCATTGCTATTTTAGCATTTTTTTTCCTGATGGTAGAAATATTTTACACCTAGAATGATATTTTTTAGTGAAATTGATATATACTGAACATATGGAATAATTCCCAAGCCTCCAGCTTTTGGCAGCAGTACAGCTCACTATCCAAGAACACACAGTGTCTGATTTATAAATATGAAATGTCACAGAACAATGCCTCAACTTAAATGACTCCCTTTATGGTAAAAGAATCACAACAATGGACAGACGGCAATGAAATCCATTCATATACCGTATCAACCAGTACCTGTTTGCCTGTGTACACATACGAAACGCCCATCAACATGCACAGCCTCTGTCAGTATCCAGCCCCAAGTGGTACATTTGTTGTAATCAACATTACAACATTATTGACACATTATTATCATCCAAAGTCCATAAATAATTACATTAAGGTTCACACTTGGTATTGTACATTCTCTGGCTTTGGACAATGTATAATAATATGTATCCTCCAACAGACGACCATGCAGAATAGTTTCACTGCCCTAAAAATTCTCTGTGCTTTATTAATTTATCCCTCTCTCCCCCAATCCCTGGAAACCACTGATTTTTTTTTTTTTTTTTTTTACTGACTCCATAGTTTTGCCCCTTCTGGAGTGTCATAGAGTTGGAACTCCACAGTTTGCAGTTCTTTCATATTAGCTTCTTTCATTTAGTTGTTGTTGTTCAGTCGCTCTGCTTCTGCTGCTGCTGCTAAGTCGCTTCAGTCGTGTCCGACTCTGTGCGACCCCATAGACGGCAGCCCACCAGGCTCCTCTGTCCCTGGGATTCTCCAGGCAAGAATACTGGAGTGGGTTGCCATTTCTTTCTCCAACGCATGAAAGTGAAAAGTAAAAGTGAAGTCACTCAGTTGTACCTGACTCTTAGCGACCCCATGGACTGCAGCCTACCAGGCTCCTCCGTCCATGGGATTTTCCAGCCAAGAGTACTGGAGTGGGGTGCCATTTCCTTCTCCATTCAGTTGCTCAGTCATGTCCCACTCTTGGCTGCCCCATGGACTGCAGCACACCAGGCCTCCCTGTCCATCACCAACTCCCAGAGCTTGTTCAAACTCAGATCCATTGAGTCAATGATGCCATCCAACCATCTCATCCTCTGTCGTCCCCTTCTCCTCTTGCCTGCAATCTTTCCCAGCATCAGGGTCTTTTCACTTAGTAAAATGCCTTTAAGTTTCCACCATGTCTTTTCCCAGCTTAAGAGCTCACTTCATTTTGAGCACTGAATAGCATTCCATTTTCTGGATGTACCACAATGTATTTCTCCATTCACCTACTGAAGGACATCTTGGTTGTTTTCAAAACCTAAGTTGTTGTAAATGTAAACACTTGTGTGCATGTTTTTGTATAGATATGAATTTTAAATTTGATACTAAGGAACACAGTGGGTGGATCACAAAATAAGAGTCTGCTTAGTTTTGTAGGAAATCGCCAAACCATCTTCCAAAGTGAATGTACAATTTTGTTTTTCCACTAGCAATGTGGTCTACCTTTTTTACATCACTTTCATTACTTCCTGCCACCAAATTATCAGATCAGATCAGATCAGTCACTCAGTCGTGTCCGACTCTTTGCGACCCCATGAATCGCAGCACGTCAGGCCTCCCTCTCCATCACCAGCTCCCGGAGTCCACCCAAACCCACATCCATTGTGTCGGTGATGCCACAGAACCATCTCATCCTCTGTCATCCCATTCTCCTCCTGTCCCCAATCCCTCCCAGCATCAGAGTCTTTTCCAATGAGTCAACTCTTCACATGAGGTGGCCAAAGTACTGAAGTTTCAGCTTCAGCATCATTCCTTCCAAAGAAATCCCAGGGCTGATCTCCTTCAGAATGGACTGGTTGGATCTCCTTGCAGTCCACGGGACACTCAAGAGTCTTCTCCAGCACCACAGTTCAAAAGCATCAATTCTTCGGTGCTCAGCCTTCATCACAGTCCAACTCTCACATCCATACATGATCACAGGAAAAACCATAGCCTTGACTAGACGAACCTTTGTTGGCAAAGTCATGTCTCTGCTTTTGAATATGCTATCTAGGTTGGTCATAACTTTTCTTCCAAGGAGTAAGCGACTTTTAATTTCATGGCTGAAATCACCATCTGAAGTGATTTTGGAGCCCAGAAAAATAAAGTCTGACACTGTTTCCCCATCTATTTCCCATGAATTGGTGGGACCGGATGCCATGATCTTCATTTTCTGAATGTTGAGCTTTAAGCTCAACATGATATTTCTCCCAGCAATCTTGATTCCAGCTTGTGTTTCTTCCAGTCCAGCATTTCTCATGATGTACTCTGTATATAAGTTAAATAAACAGGGTGACAATATACAGCCTTGACGAACTCCTTTTCCTATTTGGAATCAGTCTGTTGTTCCATGTCCAATTCTAACTGTTGCTTCCTGACCTGCATACAAATTTCTCAAGAGGCAGACCAGATGGTCTGGTATTCCCATCTCTTTCAGAATTTTCCACAGTTTATTGTGATCCACACAGTCAAAGGCTTTGGCATAGTCAAGAAAGCAGAGATAGATGTTTTTCTGGAACTCTCTTGCTTTTTCGATGATCCAGTGGATATTGGCAATTTGATCTCTGGTTCCTCTGCCTTTTCTAAAACCAGCTTGAACATCTGGAAGTTCACGGTTCACATATTGTTGAAGCCTGGCTTGGAGAATTTTGAGCATTACTTTACTAGCGTGTGAGATGAGTGCAATTGTGTGGTAGTTTGAGCATTCTTTGGCATTGCCTGTGAAAAGAAGAGAAGCGAAAAGCAAAGGAGAAAAGGAAAGATATAAACATCTGAATGCAGAGTTCCAAAGAATAGCAAGAAGAGATAAGAAAGCCAAATTATCAAGCCAATGACATATGTTTAGATTTCTATCATGGCAGCACTTCACTTTTAGGTAACACTTTTGTATTGATCAGGATAAACCTAACTACTAGTATAAGTAATACTTCCAAATCTCAGTAGTGTAGCACATTAGCTACTTAATTCTTACTCACATATAGTCTAAGTAGAGATGGTAAGAGAGAGAGGGGCCATCTACTTCATGAAGTCATTCAGGGTCTCAGGCTAATAATGCAATCTTTCCCATCTTCAGCATATGGTTTCCATAGTCACAATGAGTATTTCCTTTCAGTTCAGCCTAAAACGAAGAGAGCAAAGAAAAGACTATATGACCAGGCATGGAAGTGGCAATTTTTAGTTCCACCTGCAATTCACTGGCCAGACATGAAACACCCAATCACATTTAACTGTAAGAGAGGCTGAGAAAAGTAGTCTAACTATGAATTTGGGAGGAAAGGTAAACAGATTTAATGTGCATCAAACATTTTTCTTCATTCTTATCAAGAATAAAATGATCCCATAAAATTTTAAGTAATTTCTTTTTAGTGAAATAACTACACAAGAGATCACTAAAATATTGAACATTAAAAATAAATCAGGGTGGAATTCATTTATCTGTTTTACAAATATTCATCCTCCAACATACCAGGAGCTGAACTAAGTGCTTGGGTATAGGAATAGACAAAGCAAACAAAAATCCTATCTTATGTGAAACTTATACTAATGATAACAATTTACTTGACTTTATAAGATAAAAATTTGATACTATAAATTCAAAATTATTAGTTTCCAATTTTTACTCAATTATAAAATCTGTTGTCTCCCTCACAGAATAAAATCAATTTGAACAAAAATCATAGATGTTATATTGGACAGTATCATTAATGTATTCCTTCTAGGAAAAATTGCCAAAGATTTCTAATGGCAAGCTTAATTTTAATATCAAAAAATATTAAAAAGGCAAAGCAAAAAAATTCATAGTCAATTTAATTTAAATTATAAGCTGTGGTAGGAAAATTAGTTTTAAAAAATCAAATGGATGGACATGGAAAAAGCTAGTTCTAAGGTTATTAAACAAACAAAAACAGCAATAACAAAATTCACTCCTAACTCATTTATTTGAGCTTTTTATAAGAAAAATCATGGACAGAAAAATAGATGGATAGAGATGTATAGGTATATTAGGGCATTGAAAACCCAATTTATTGTAAGAATCAAAGATTAACCATTATATGGAATATTTTAGGATAAATATTTTCTTATTCATAATGGTATTTCATTGTTTCTCTAAAGTTGTACACAACTAATTTAAACATTATTGTGCATTTGTAGAATTTGACATAATGATTCTAAAATTTATACAGAGTGCAAAGTATCTAGAATAACCAAGATCTTGAAAAAGAAAAGCCAAACTTGAAAACCTTAAACAGCACAGTTTCAAGATTTGTTATCTATAGAGCTTGAGGAAGAACTAAAGGTCCTTGACTTTGTTTAATGACTAAATTATTATTTTGTCTTGTGTAACTGTTTTTCTTTTTCTTCTATGCATTTTCTCACTTTTCTGCTAAACTTATTCTTTGATAAAGAAAGACATTAAGTTTTAACACCCAGAACTGAGAACAGAAGCCAAGAGTCAGTGTTTTACCACAAATAAATTAAGAAAACAAATGAATTAACCAAACAAAGAGGGACAGAAACTAAATTCAAAACCAAGAGATTTGTATATAGATAGGAAGGGAGGAATCAGAAAACGTGGCATTTTCCCAAGAATTATGAGGTAAGCATCTTACCAGGTTTTAGGGCAAGTGATTATATAAGCAGTCAGTATGAGATTTAATCATAAGCAAAACTTCCAAAACTTCAAGGAAAAATATTTCCTATGGGTTTCAACTATTCTACACTCCAGAACATAGAGAACAGAAGAAAACTTGAACACAACATTATAAGCCCTTAAGAAAAGATTTCAGAGAATTTGAAATCTCTGAAAAGGTTTGAGAGAATCCTCTGGTGAATCAGTGGTTGGGTCAGATCAGGAAGGGACTCCGTGCCTCTTTGCTTCCACTGCAGGGGACGTGGGTTCATCCCTGATCTCTTGATCCAGGAACTCAGATTGTCATATGCTGCATGGTACTGCCAAAAAAAAAAACCATGTTACATAAAAGGAAAATTGACAGACTGATGGAAAATACATGCAAAATTCCGTAGAACATACTAGCAAGCAAAATCCAGTGTCTGTTAAAAGTAAAACACAAAATTATCAAAGGAGACTCTTCCCAGAAGTAGTAAAAGTATTTTATCAATAAATTTTAAAACAAGCATAATGATAATAGATACCTAAATGATACTTATTAAAATTTAAGATATATTACTGATGACTCAAAAGCTATAATAAAATAAGAATATGAGGCTATTATTTAAATTGAAAGAAGTAAATAATTTTACAAAGACACATTTTAAAAAACTTATAGATAAGACAGAGGCAATAAGGACATGATAGTCTAAGAGTGGTTAAAAGCAACTACCCTGGAGCGAGACTGCTTGGGGGCAATTCCCAGCTCTTGCAATTTGATTGATTGTGACTTTGGGCAAGTTAACTAACACTCTGTACATCAAGCCTACATATATAAAGTGGGAGTAAAAATAATGCAAACCCTAAATTCTCCAAGCCAGGCTTCAGCAATACGTGAACCGTGAACTTCCTGATGTTCAAGCTGGTTTTAGAAAAGGCAGAGGAACCAGAGATCAAATCGCCAACATCTGCTGGATCATGGAAAAAGCAAGAGAGTTCCAGAAAAACATCTATTTCTGCTTTCTTGACTATGCCAAAGCCTTTAACTGTGTGGATCACAATAAACTGTGGAAAATTCTGAAAGAGATGGGAATACCAGACCACCTTGCCTGCCTCTTGAGAAATCTGTATACAGGTCAGGAAGCAGCAGTTAGAACTGGACATGGAACAACAGACTGGTTCCAAATAGGAAAAGGAGTACGTCAAGGCTGTATATTGTCACCGTGCTTATTTAACTTATATGCTGAGTACATCATGAGAAATGCTGGGCTGGAAGAAGCACAAGCTGGAATCAAGATTGCCGGGAGAAATATCAATAACCTCAGATATGCAGATGACACCATCCTTATGACAGAAAGTGAAGAGGAACTAAAAAACCTCTTGATGAAAGTGAAAGTGGAGAGTGAAAAAGTTGGCTTAAAGCTCTCCATTCAATATTCTGGGAGGTGGGTCATAGAGGATCCTGCTGTGATGTATGTCAGAGAGGGTTTTGCCTATGTTCTCCTCTAGGAGTTGTATAGTTTCTGGTCTTATGTTTAGATCTTTAATCCATTTTGAGTTTACTTTTGTGTATGATGTTAGAAAGTGTTTTAGTTTCATTCTTTTACAAGTGGTTGACCAGTTTTCCCAGCACGACTTGTTAAAGAGATTGTCTTTAATCCATTGTATATTCTTGCCTCCTTTGTCAAAGATAAAGTGTCCATAGGTGTGTGGATTTATCTCTGGGCATTCTATTTTGTTCCATTGATCTGTATTTCTGTCTTTGTGCTAGTACCATACTGTCTTGATAACTGTGGCTTTGTAGTAGAGCCTGAAGTCAGGCAGGTTGATTCCTCCAGTTCCATTCTTCTTTCTCAAGATTGCTTTGGCTATTCGAGGTTTTTTGTGTTTCCATACAAATTGTGAAATTATTTGTTCTAGCTCTGTGAAGAATACCATTGGTAGTTTGATAGGGATTGCATTGAATCTATAGATTGCTTTGGGTAGTATACTCATTTTCACTATATTGATTCTTCCAATCATGAATATGTTATATTCCTCTAGCTCTTAGTGTCCTCTTTGATTTCTTTCACCAGTGTTTTATAGTTTTCTATATCTAGGTCTTTAGTTTCTTTAGGTAGATATATTCCTAAGTATTTTATTCTTTTTGTTGCAATGGTGAATGGAATTGTTTCCTTAATTTCTCTTTCTATTTTCTCAAATGGGATCTAACTAAAATTAAAAGCTTCTGCACAACAAAGGAAACTGTAAGCAAGGTGAAAGACAGCCTTCAGAATGGGAGAAAATAATAGCAAATGAAGCAACTGACAAACAACTAATCTCAAAAATATACAAGCAACTCCTACAGCTCAATTCCAGAAAAATAAATGACCCAATCAAAAAATGGGCCAAAGAACTAAATAGACATTTCTCCAAAGAAGACATACAGATGGCTAACAAACACATGGAAAGATGCTCAACATCACTCATTATCAGAGAAATGCAAATCAAAACCACTATGAGGTACCATTTCACGCCAGTCAGAATGGCTGCGATCCAAAAGTCTACAAGCAATAAATGCTGGAGAGGGTGTGGAGAAAAGGGAACCCTCTTAGACTGTTGGTGGGAATGCAAACTAGTACAGCCACTATGGAGAACAGTGTGGAGATTCCTTAAAAAACTGGAAATAAAACTACCTTATGATCCAGCAATCCCACTGCTGGGCATACACACTGAGGAAACCAGAAGGGAAAGAGACACGTGTACCCCAATGTTCATCGCAGCACTGTTTATAATAGCCAGGACATGGAAGCAACCTAGATGTCCATCAGCAGATGAATGGATAAGAAAGCTGTGGTACATATACACAATGGAGTATTACTCCACCATTAAAAAGAATACATTTGAATCAGTTCTAATGAGGTGGATGAAACTGGAGCCTATTATACAGAGTGAAGTAAGCCAGAAAGAAAAACACCAATACAGTATACTAATGCATATATATGGAATTTAGAAAGATGGTAACGATAACCCTGTATACAAGACAGCAAAAGAGACACTGATGTATAGAACAGTCTTTTGGACTCTGTGGGAGAGGGAGAGGGTGGGATGATTTGGGAGAATGGCATTGAAACATGTATAATATCATGTATGAAACGAGTCACCAGTCCAGGTTTGATGCACGATACTGGATGCTTGGGGCTGGTGCACTGGGATGACCCAGACGGATGGTACAGGGAGGGAGGAGGGAGGAGGGTTCAGGATAGGGAACATGTGTATACCTGTGGTGGATTCATGTTTATATATGGCAAAACCAATACAATATTGTAAAGTTAAATAATAAAATAAAATAAAAAACTAAAAAAAAAAAGAAAAAGCTCAAGATTCAGAAAATGAAGATCATGGCATCTGGTCCCATCACTTCATGGGAAATAGATGGGGAAACATTGGAAACAGTGTCAGACTTTATTTTTGCGGGTTCCAAAATCACTGCAGATGGTGACTGCAGCCATGAAATTAAAAGATGCTTACTCCTTGGAAGGAAAGCTATGACCAACCTAGATGGCATATTCAAAAGCAGAGACATTATTTTGCCAACAAAGGTCAAGGCTATGGTTTTTCCTGTGGTCATGTATGGTAGTGAGAGTTGGACTGTGAAGAAGGCTGAGTGCTGAAGAATTGATGCTTTTGAACTGTGGTGCTGGAGAAGACTCTTGAGAGTCCCTTGGATTGCAAGGAGATCCAACCAGTCCATTCTGAAGGAGATCAGCTCTGGGATTTCTTTGGAAGGACTGATGCTAAAGCTGAAACTCCAAATGCTTTGGCCACCTCATGTGAAGAGTTGACTCATTGGAAAAGACTCTGATGCTGGGAGGGATTGGGGGCAGGAGGAGAAGGGGACAACAGAGGATGAGATGGCTGGATGGCATCACTGACTTGATGGACGTGAGTCTGAGTGAACTCCGGGAGTTGGTGATGGACAGGGAGGCCTGGCGTGCTGTGATTCATGGGGTCGCAAAGAGTCGGACATGACTGAGTGACTGAACTGAACTGAACTGAAACATTAACTGAGTTAATGTGCATCAAACAGACAAGTATCTGATTCTGATACTTGTCTGATCTGATTCAGCAAACACTATGTTTGAATTTATTCTGGCTATTACCTTTATTATTATTTATATCAAGATGAAAGAAAATATAGAGAATGCATCAAAGTCCTCTTCTGAGGTCTGACATAGATTTAATTAAATAAATTTCAGGAACCCTGACATTGCATTTGTTGGCTCCTCTTTTGGGTAGGCAGTGGCAGAAGTAGATAGGATGATAGGAAAGAGAAAGGGCAGCAAAGTCAACACTCCTTTCCCCCCACCTCTAATTAATCAGTCCCTGAGACCATGACTCAAATAGTTAATAAGCCTGACTATTTTTCCTATCTGAAGATAAATCTAAACATTCCTTTTAAACACACAACATTCAACATCAGAGAGAAAAATGTAAATAGCATCAATATATAGGGCTAACTGAAAAAGGAAAACCATAAATAGTACACAGTATTGTCTCTTAGCAACAATGTTGAGTTGCTATGCTGCCTTCACCTTCCACACCAAGAGAGACCCTAAAACAAAACCCAATTTGTCCAAATCTTGAGAAGTTCCCAAATTAGGAACTGTTCTCTCTGCCAGAGTTACCACCCTGAACAAAGAGACAAAAATCCCTGCCTCAGAAAATGTAGGTTTCGTTCCAGATGACAAAAACATCTCAATATGGAGAATTCTGTATAAATCCTAAGGATTAAAATAAAAGCAAGAAGAGTGGTGGGAAGAGGTGGTCTCGGGTGTGCTGCTACCATAGAAAGGGAAGGGAAACAAGGCTCCTCTGAGAAGCAAGATTTGAACGATGACCTGAAAGACAAGAAAACAGTCAAGACATCCGCGGAGAAGAACAGATTGAGGTAACAGCCAGACAGTGAGATGAGAGCTGTGTGTCCCAGTGAGAGAGCAGGAGTGGCTGGAGCAAAGTAGGGCTGAGACAAAGCAAATAGAGTGAGGTCAGTTGTGAGCAGGCCAGACCGGAATGAGCTGGAGCACGGTGGGAAATTTAGGATGACTATGCTTAAGGTATGATCTTGTTTTTAAAATATCACTCGGATGGCTTAATTGAGAATCAAGTAAATTCAAAGTGATATTGGCAAACAGGTTGCAGGTGGATATTGTTTTGTAATTGTTGCTGCAACCCAGCTTCTATACAATAGCACCAAATTGAATCTCAGATAGAGTTTGGGTGAAATAGAAAAGAACAGGGCTTTCAGGGGGCACACTGGTAAGGGATCCACCTGCCAATGCAGGAGACATAAGAGATGCAAGTTCAGTCCCTGGGTAGGGAAGACTCTGTGGAGTAAGAAAAGGCAACGCACTCCAGTATTGTTGCCTGGAAAATTCTATGGACAGAGGAACCTGGCAGGCAATAGAGTCCAGGGGGTCACAAAGAGTCAGACACTACTGAGTGCACACACATACACACATATGCACACACAGAAAAGATTTACTGCTGGATGCCAAGAAAAGAGTCTAGAGCAGCTAGTGCCTAAAAGACCCAAACTCCCTGAAGGCTTTCAGGGAAAAATTTATAAAGACAAAATGAGGGAAGGGGGTTTTCGGGTGTGTGATCAGCTCATGGACATTCTTCTGATTAGTTAGTGGTGAAGCAATGGAAGTCAACATCATCAACCTTCTGGTTCCAACTGGTCTGGAGTCTATGTGCTTGTGGGCAGCATACAGTAAGCTTCTTCCCCCTGGTGAGGGTTTCACTATCCACAGAACGGTTCAAAGGATATGGCTCAGAACATTGTCTATAGCCCTCAAGGAGGTCTTTAACATTGTTTAATGGTGAAGTATTATTTTGTCTGGCTTAACTGTTTTTCATTCTTCTCTGCATTTTCTCACTTCTCTGATTAAATTTTTTATTTGACTAAAGCTTTCCACAGACAAAAGGCAGGTGAAAGTCATGGGTGAGGGTCTATTCTGGGAAGGGCTTGTAAGGTCCTCCATGGTTACATAATGGGAAGCAGGGGTGATCCTTCTGGAGGTGTTCAGGGAAGCTTGGGGACACTATGCTTCACCTATTTCACAAACTCTTCTGAAACCTAACTTATTTTATTGCCTTTCTTTGTGGAGAAAAGAGATAGATGTTTGAATTTCATTTTACTTATGCCATAGAAGGAATTTGTTTTTCGGTTGCTAAGTCATGTCTCACTCTTTGTGACCTCATGGACTGCAGCACACCAGGCTTCCCCATCCTTTGCTATCTCCTGGAGTTTGCTCAAGCTCATGTCCATTGAGTCAGTGATGATATCCAACCATCTCAACCTCTGTTACCTTCTCCTCCTCAATCTTTTCTGGCATTAGGATCTTTTCCAATGAGTCAGCTCTTCGCATCAGGTGGCCAAAGTATTGGAGCTTCAGCTTCAGCATCAGTCCTTGCAATGAATATTCCAGATTGATTTCCCTTAGGATTTACTGTTTTGATTTCCTTACTGTCCAAGGGACTCTCAAGAGTCTTATCCAGCACCACAATTCAAAAACATCAATTCTTCAGCACTCAGCCTTTTTTATGGTCCAACTATCACACGATCACCCGAGGTGCCCTCACAATTAGAAATGAGACCTGACTTCCCTGAGGCAATACGATTGGGACCCAAAGGTCCACGTCGTGACTCGAGAGGAACCCTAATCCATACATGACTACTGGAAAAACCATAGCTTTGGCTAGATGGATCTTTGTCAGAAAAGTGATGAGTCTGCTTTTTAATACACTGTCTAGTTTTAGCATAACTTTTCTTCCAAGGAGCAAGGATCTTTTAATTTCACCATCTGCAGTGATTTTGGAGCCCAAGAAAATAAAGTCTGCCAATGTTTCCATTGTTTCCCATCTATTTGTCATGAAATGATGGGACAAGATGCTGTGATCTTAGTTTTTTGAATGTTGAGATTTAAGCCAGTTTTTTCATTCTTCTCTTTCAGTTTCATCAAGAGGCTCTTTAGTTCCTCTTTGCTTTCTGCCATAAGCATGTGTCATCTGCATATCTGAGGTTAGTGATATTTCTCCTGGCAATCTTGATTCCAGCTTGTGCTTCATCTAACCAAACATTTGGAATGATGTACTCTGCATATAAGTTAAATAAGCAGGGTGACAATATACAGCCTTGATGTACTCCTTTTCCAATTTGGAACAAGTCCATTGTTCTGTGTCTGGTTCTAACTGTTGCTTCTTGACCTGCATACAGGTTTCTCAGGAGGCAGGTCACATGGTTTGGTATTCCATCTCTTGAAGAATTTTCCAGTTTGTCATTATCCACACAGACAAAGACTTTAGCATAGTCAATAAAGCAGAAGTAGATGTTTTTCTAGAATTGTCTTCTTTTTCTATGATGCAAAGGATGTGGTGATTTGATCTCTGGTCCCTGTGCCTTTTCTAAATCCAGCTTGAACATCTGGAAGTTCTCAGTTCACATATTGTTGAAGCCTAGCTTGAAGAATTTTGAGCATTACCTAGCAAGCATGTGAAATAAGCACAATTGTATAGTAGCTTGAACATTCTTTGGCATTTCCGTGTTTTGGGATTGGAATGAAAACTGACCTTGTCCAGTCCTGTGTTACTGCTGAGTTTTCCAAATTTGCTGGCATATTGAATGCAACACTTTAACAGCTTCATCTCTCAGGATTTTAAATAGTTTAGCTGGAATTCTATCACTTCCACTAGCTTTGTTCATCGTAATGTTTCCTAAGGGCCACTTGACTCCAGGATGTCTGGCTCTAGGTGAGAATCAGTTCAGTTCAGTTCAGTTGCTCACTCGTGTACGACTCTTTTTGAACCCATGAACTGTAGCGCTCCAGGCTTCCCTGTCAATCACCAACTCCCGGAACTTGCTCAGTTTTCACTCCAATCCCAAAGAAAGGCAATGCCAAAGAATGTTCAAACTACCACACAATTGCATTCATCTCACATGCTAGCAAAGTAATGGTCAAAATTCTCCAAGTGAGGCTTCAACAGTATGTGAACTGAGAACTTTCAGATGTTCAAGCTGAATTTAGGTGAGAATAGCTGATCTTAAATTACCTTGAATTTTTAGCTGTGGGTTAGAAAGGCCACTTTATTTTAAAAACAACCCAATGACTTCCCTGGTGACTCACTGGTAAAAAATCTATCTGCAGTGCAGGAAAGGAGAGTTTGATCCCTGGGTTGGGAAGATCCCCTAGAGAAGGAAATGGCAACCCGCTCCAGTATTCTTGCCTGGGAAATCCCATGGACTGATGAACCTGGTGGGGGTGAGTCCGGGGAGGGTGCAAAGAGTTGGACATGACTGAGTAACTAAACAATGACAATGATGACAAATGAACATATCACATCAGAAAGAATCTGGGCCTCCATGGCAGCAGTATAATAGCTGTTAGTCCACCCCTGTGTTTGCACTTTTGATTCTCAGGGAAAAAAGGAAGAAGAAAATCCTCAGGGTTTAAATCACTTGCAGTTGAGTTTTGTATGCTCACAGTTGTGTCAATAACAAACGTGCCAAGGGCATTTGCCATCTGCCTCTGTGAGGATTGAATCCTGTGCTGCTACAGTTATTGACCTTTGACAAGCCCTGAAGGGAGTTCAGGATGGAGAATGAGGCACTTTTGTGCTCCAGGAAAACTGGTGGGACAAGTTTAGGTAACTTTATCTAAGTTACCTTTTATCTATCTAACTTTAGGTAGTTAGACCTTTTCAGATCTGATTTCATTATTCCAATCCTTGCACTTCCTCATATCTAGAAAAGCATTAAATCCCTTCATGGTAACATCAGGTCCATGTAACTAGTAGAAAATCTTGGTAAAACAAGTACTTGATTACATGAACTCCCCCTTTGCCAAAATCACATATTTTGATCTTCCCCCACTACCTCTTTGGAGCAGTTTCTCAGAGCTACTTGAGGTTCTATCTCCTAGGCTGCAGTTCTCATTTTGCCTCAGATAAAACTTAACTCACAACTCTCACATTGTGCATCTTTTTTAAATCAATAGTTGTAATCATTAACCAATGTGCATTTAATATTTTTATTAAAAGTTTAAATATTAAAGTGAAAAAGTATAAATTCAATAACCTGGAGAATCCTTGCCTATGAAAAGTTTGCATCCTAAAGAAGAAGATCTAAAACTCTTTTATTCAATCCAAAGAGACCATGGAGCATCAGTAGAAAAGATCATTATAAGAATTATAAGTGGTTAGTATAAAATACAAAGTTATTTTTGTATGTCCGGTTATATCAGCTTGAGAAAAGAAATTCAATTAAATCGCATTTATTGCTAAAAAGATGACCTGTTATTTCTTGTGAACAGCAATGTGAGGATTTTGCATTTTTTCATCAATTTTTTATTTGCTATATTTGAACATTAGCTGTAGAAAACCCCACAAAAATGCAGTAATTTGAAAAAATCTATAGCTATGTTTTAGGAGAAACAGATAAAAAGGCAGGGTAGAAATATTCTTAAGATCAGTACATTAGAGGTGAAAAGGTGATTTCTAGGGGCAAAGTGTGTTCTGAATAGTTTAGTTTCTTTTGTTTCTGAATGCGTCCTTAAAGAGTAGTTCATAAATTACATATTTACATATTACCGAATGTCCCTAGTTAATATATTTGTCTCCTTGTATATCTATGGACATGTGGAAAATATTTTTAACAACTATAATCACTAAAAATGAAATATGAAGTAAAAACTCTAGACTTAACAGATGTTACAGTTTAATATATTTTCCAATTCTCTCCAAAAAAGTTGCTAAAGAAATGGCCAAATATCCTAACCACATAAGACAACTGAGTTTCAGGGATGAAGCAGTAGAAGGAGCTAAAAGAAACTATAAATCAGCAGATTAGCTGATTTACCAAGGTCTTTTAGACCTTGGTAAAAATGGCATTTTTTTACCATTTGAAAAACCCAACCAATAAAGAAGAAGCTTCTGCTTCACTATGCTGTGCTGTGTTCAGTTGCTCAGTCACGTCCTTTGTCCATGGGATTCTGCAGGCAAGAAAACTGGAGTGTGTTGCCATGCCCTCCTCCAGGGGATCTTTCCAATCCAGAAATCGAACCCAGGAGACCTGCAGGTGGATTCTTTACTAGCTGAGCCACCAGGGAAGCCCAAGAATACTGGAGTGGGTAACCTATCACTTCTCCAGGGGATTTTCCAACCCAGGAATCAAACCAGGGTCTCCTGTATTGCAGGCAGATTCTTTACCAGCTGAACTACCATCAGCTTCACATTAAATCTGAAATGCTTTTTCAACTGGGCACCCAGTGCAATGTATTTTTATTTGAATGCTTTCTCTGAAATTTAATTGTAGACCTCTTTAAAGTGCTGATAGCAAGATTCTGGGATACAAAAACAGCAACCTGATATATATCAATCCAACAGTGTCTTCTGTAACCTTGAAGAAAGTAGCACTTTCTTGTTCTTTTCTCCTGCTTTCATTTTTTTTTTCTAAAACAACTTTTATTTTTCCTATGAATCACTTACTTTTGCACTTGACAAGGCCTAAATGCCTGTTTTCCACTTTGGGATTGATATTTGAATTCCCTGTTGCTCTTGAAACCTGTGAATCATTTCAGAGATTCTTCCAGGGCCCTTGCTTTATCTTCTTTCAGAGGGAATGAGTCATACACAATAGCTGATAACAGTTAATTGCATAATATTTAAAACAATCTTGATCTCAAAGAAGGGAAGAGCGCTTGACAAAGAGTATTATGCAAATAATTGCTTCATCTCTGAAAAACATCACCTTCTGCCCTCTGGGAAATCAGCACACATCATGCTGGGACAAAAAGCAAAGCCGATTTTACTTATTGCTGGCACAGCTGAAGCATGAAATTTAAAGCAGAAATTTCTCAAATTAGAAATTTAAAATTTAGATAATTAGTACCTTACCCCTACTTCCTTTACTTGCTCATTTTGTGGATGCTGAAGGACAGGGAAGCCTGGCGAGCTGCAGTCCTTGGGGTATCACAGAGTCTGACAAGGCAGAGCGATTGAACAACACAACAAAAACAATCTACTTCCTTTATTGGCTCATTTTGTGTCTCAAAAACTTAGAACCCTAAGTGTAAATACCTACTGATAGTCAGTCCTGGGTGTTCATTGGAAGGACTGATGCTGAAGCTGAAACTCCAATACTTTGGCCACCTCATGCGAAGAGTTGACTCATTGGAAAAGACCCTGATGCTGGGAGAGATTGGGGGCAGGAGGAGAAGGGGACGACAGAGGATGAGATGGCTGGATGGCATCACCAACTTGATGGACATGAGTTTGGGTAAACTCCGGGAGTTGGTGGTGGACAGGGAGGCCTGGCATGCTGCAATTCATGGAGTAGCAAAGAGTCAGACATGACTGAGCGACTGAACTGACTGATAATCATCAGTGTGTATGTATAAGTACTGATTGAACACTTCTGTGTGCTTAGTCACTCTGTCACGTCTGATTCATGTCTGCCTCTTTGCGATCCCATGAACTGTAGTCAGCCAGGCTCCTCTGTCCATGGGACTTCACAGGCAAGAATATTGGAGTGGGTCGCCATTTCCGTCTCCACTAATTACGTAAGTGAAGTTGCTCAGTCATGTCGGACTCTTCGGGACACCATGGACTGTAGCCGACTAGGCTCCTCTGTCCATGGAATTTTCCAGGCAAGAATACTGGAATGGGTTGCCATTTCCTTCTCCAGGGGATCTTCCACACCCAGGGATTGAACCCGGATCTCCTGCCTTGCAAGCAGACTCTTTACCATCTGAGCCACCAAGGAAGCCCTAATTACATAAAGGGTAAATCAATTACACGTTCCAGATTTGTGTGAGGAAGATAGCTGGATTGTGTGATTTAACTCAGCAGGGTGGCTCCTGAATATCACCTATCTAGAAGAGAACTGGGAGAGGGCAATGGCACCCCACTCCAGTACTCTTGCCTGGAAAATCCCATGGACGGGGGAGCCTGGTAGGCTGCAGTCCATGGGATCACTTTAAGAGTCAGACACGACTAAGCGACTTCACTTTCACTTTTCACTTTCCTGCACTGGAGAAGGAAATGGCAACACAATTCAGTGTTCTTGCCTGGAGAATCCCAGGGTCAGGGGAGCCATCTCCGGGGTCGCACAGAGTCAGACATGACTGAAGCAACTTAGCAGCAGCAGCAGCAGCAGAAGAGAACTGGTCTCTGAAGCAGGGATCTGGAGTTTTGCCAGGGCTGCTGTGAGGTAGCTTAGAGGATGCCCCACTTATCAAAACAGTCTCTATAGTTGTGTAATGTGAAAGTGAAAGATGAGAGTGAAAAAGTTGTCTCAAAGCTCAACATTCAGAAAACGAAGATCATGGCATCTGATCCCATCACTTCACAGGAATTAGATGGGGAAACAGTGGAAACAGCGTCAGACTTTATTTTGGGGGGCTCCAAAATCACTGCAGATGGTGATTGCAACCATGAAATTAAAAGATGCTTACTCCTTGGAAGGAAAGTTATGACCAACTTAGATAGCATATTCAAAAGCAGAGACGTCACTTTGCCAACAAAGGTCCATCTAGTCAAGGCTATGGTTTTTCCAGTAGTCATGTATGGATGTGAGAGTTGGACTGTGAAGAAAGCTGAGCACTGAAGAATTGATGCTTTTGAACTGTGGTGTTGGAGAAGACTCTTGAGAGTCCCTTGGACTGCAAGGAGATCCAACAAGTCCATTCTAAAGGAGATCAGTCCTGGGTGTTCTTTGGAAGGACTGATGCTAAAGCTGAAACTCCAATGCTTTGGCCACCTCATGTGAAGAGCTGACTCATTGGAAAAGACTCTGATGCTGGGAGGGATTGGGGGCAGGAGGAGAAGGGGACGACAGAGGATGAGATGGCTGGATGGCATCACCAACTCGACGGACATGAGTTTGAGTGAACTCCAGGAGTTGGTGATGGACAGGGAGGCCTGGTGGGCTGCAATTCATGGGGTCGCAAAGAGTTGGACACAACTGAGGGACTGAACTGAACTGAACTGAATGTGGAGGTACCACATCTGGTCTCAGGGAGTTACAAATTAACCTTCAAAGTCACTTCAGCTCTTGGGGTTTCACTAATATTCTCCAAAAATACAGTTTTGCCTTTGGTGATCTTGAAAGAAACGTCTAACTATATAATCTACCATTAAAAAAATATAATTCTCAGAATCAAAGTTTACCTATTATGAATCATATGAATATTTATTTAAAAGCCAGAATGCATACTCAAGCATTTCCAAAAAAATAAAATAAGTTTGGGAAAAGATATTTGTTTTTATGAAGAAAAAGTCATAAAGCAAGAAATACCATGGACACAATATCTTTAAATAGAGGGTTTAACCAACAGTTACTGCTAGTTCCAGATATTAGGAAAACAAAATAAAGTTTTACCAACATTTTAGACTAAAACACAAAACAAAACAAAACTGCTCACATTTAATTAGAATCTGTCCATGAAAGGAAAGTAATTTTTTAAAGCATGAGACCGTGATTGCTTATTCTCCTATGTATTACCTTTCATTTCTTTCCTGGAAAAAGAAAAATGGACTCTGACTTTCTGAATATAAAGTGGATTTTTCACCAAAAGGGGTAAAAACAAGAAAAGCCATTCAGCTTTGTTTATTTTCCTCTTTTCATTCACCTGGTTAGATAGGCTGACATTTTGTCACTGTGTTGTCAAACTGTCAAATTACCTACTGGCCTTTCGTCCTTATCCACTACAAGTCCAGATCTTTCCAGGTGATTTTAGGGAAATGTCTCTAACTGATGAGTTACTTTAAATGGCTTAAAATAGGTTTAATCTCCTCTCTGTCTCTTCTGCCTCCAGAGTCTAAATCTATTATTTCTGAGTTATTCTTTGTAATAATTTTTTTAATTTTATTTTATTTTTAAACTTTACAATATTGTGTTAGTTTTGCCATATATCGAAATGAATCCATCACAGGTATACATGTGTTCCCCATCCTGAACTCTCCTCCCTCCTCCCTCCCCATACCATCCCTCTGGGTCGTCCCAGTGCACCAGCCCCAAGCACCCAGTATCGTGCATCGAACCTGGACTGGTGACTCGTTTCATACATGATATTATACATGTTTCAATGCCATTCTCCCAAATCTTCCCACCCTCTCCCTCTCCCACAGAGTCCATAAGACTGTTCTATACATCAGTGTCTCTTTTGCTGTCTCGTACACAGGGTTATTGTTACCATCTTTCTAAATTCCATATATATGCATTAGTATACTGTATTGGTGTTTTTCTTTCTGGCTTACTTCACTCTGTATAATAGGCTCCAGTTTCATCCACCTCATTAGAAGTGATTCAAATGTATTCTTTTTAATGGCTGAGTAATACTCCATTGTGTATATGTACCACAGCTTTCTTATCCATTCATCTGCTGATGGACATCTAGGTTGCTTCCATATCCTGGCTATTATAAACAGTGCTGCGATGAACATTGGGGTACACGTGTCTCTTTCAATTCTGGTTTCCTCAGTGTGTATGCCCAGCAGTGGGATTGCTGGATCATAAGGTAGTTTTATTTCCAGTTTTTTAAGGAATCTCCACACTGTTCTCCATAGTGGCTGTACTAGTTTGCATTCCCACCAACAGTCTAAGAGGGTTCCCTTTTCTCCACACCCTCTCCAGCATTTATTGCTTGTAGACTTTTGGATCGCAGCCATTCTGACTGGCGTGAAATGGTACCTCATAGTGGTTTTGATTTGCATTTCTCTGATAATGAGTGATGTTGAGCATCTTTCCATGTGTTTGTTAGCCATCTGTATGTCTTCTTTGGAGAAATGTCTATTTAGTTCTTTGGCCCATTTTTTGATTGGGTCATTTATTTTTCTGGAATTGAGCTGTAGGAGTTGCTTGTATATTTTTGAGATTAGTTGTTTGTCAGTTGCTTCATTTGCTATTATTTTCTCCCATTCTGAAAGCTGCCTTTTCACCTTGCTAATAGTTTCCTTTGATGTGCAGAAGCTTTTAAGTTTAATTAGGTCCCATTTGTTTATTTTTGCTTTTATTTCCAATATTCAGGGAGGTGGGTCATAGAGGATCCTGCTGTGATGTATGTTGGAGAGTGTTTTGCCTATGTTCTCCTCTAGGAGTTTTATAGTTTCTGGTCTTACATTGAGATCTTTAATCCATTTTGAGTTTATTTTTGTGTATAGTGTTATAAAGTGTTCTAGTTTCATTCTTTTACAAGTGGTTGACCAGTTTTCCCAGCACCACTTGTTAAAGAGATTGTCTTTAATCCACTGTATATTCTTGCCTCCTTTGTCAAAGATAAGGTGTCCATATGTGCGTGGATTTATCTCTGGGCTTTCTATTTTATTCCATTGATCTATATTTCTGTCTTTGTGCCAGTACCATACTGTCTTGATAACTGTGGCTTTGTAGTGGAGCCTGAAGTCAGGCAGGTTGATTCCTCCAGTTCCATTCGTCTTTCTCAAGATCGCTTTGGCTATTTGAGGTTTTTTGTATTTCCATACAAATTGTGAAATTATTTGTTCTAGCTCTGTGAAGAATATCATTGGTAGCTTGATAGGGATTGCACTGAATCTATAAATTGCTTTGGGTAGTATACTCATTTTCACTATATTGATTCTTCCAATCCATGAACATGGTGTATTTCTCCATCTATTAGTGTCCTCTTTGATTTCTTTCACCAGTGTTTTATAGTTTTCTATATACAGGTCTTTAGTTTCTTTAGGTAGATATATTCCTAAGTATTTTATTCTTTCCATTGCAATGGTGAATGGAATTGTTTCCTTAATTTCTCTTTCTGTGTTCTCATTATTAGTGTATAGAAATGCAAGGGATTTCTCTGTGTTGATTTTATATCCTGCAACTTTACTATAATCATTGATTAGTTCTAGTAATTTTCTGGTGGAGTCTTTAGGGTTTTCTATGTAGAGGATCATGTCATCTGCAAATAGTGAGAGTTTTACTTCTTTTCCAATTTGGATTCTTTTTATTTCTTTTTCTGCTCTGATTGCTGTGGCCAAAACTTCCAAAACTATGTTGAATAGTAATGGTGAAAGTGGGCACCCTTGTCTTGTTCCTGACTTTAGAGGAAATGCTTTCAATTTTTCACCATTGAGGATAATGTTTGCTGTGGGTTTGTCATATATAGCTTTTATTATGTTGAGGTATGTTCCTTCTATTCCTGCTTTCTGGAGGGTTTTTATCATAAATGGATGTTGAATTTTGTCAAAGGCTTTCTCTGCATCTATTGAGATAATCATATGGTTTTTATTTTTCAATTTGTTAATGTGGTGTGTTACATTGATTGATTTGTGGATATTGAAGAATCCTTGCATCCCTGGGATAAAGCCCACTAATAATTTTTTTTTAAATAATCTCTCCAGCACTTCTGCCACCTCTATGTCTAACTCTATCATCTCTGAGTTATCCTTTGTAAGAACATTTTTCTAAATAAAACTTGGGGACTTCCCTCACGGTCTAGGGGTTAAGACTCCCCACTTCCACTGAGAGGGGCATGGTTTTGATACTTGGTTGGAGAACTAAGATCCTGCATGCCATGTGGCATGGCCATAAATAAATAAATAAAACTTAAAACCCACCATGCCATTGCCACCATGTGCCCCTTTCAATGGTGAACTAGTATTTAGAGTTAGGATCCATGTGGTTTTGCATAATGTAGACCTCACTTGATGATTATGATTCAATGCTGAGCTCAATCATACTGGGTTCTTAAGGTCCATGAGTAAACAGTTTCTCTCACCACAGGATTGCTCCTACAGGTTCGAGATGATATATCTACTCTTGTTAATCTTATTGAAACCTAATCAACATATTTTTCTATTTAACTAAATACTTTATAATTAAAGTGTCTTTGATGTACAATGTTAGTTTCAGGTGTTCAACATAGTGGTTCCATATTTTCATAGGTTATATGTCATTTAAAGCTACTATAAATTATTGGCTATATTCCCTGCACAGTACAATATCCTTGTGGGTTTTTTATTTTGTACGTAGTACTTTGTACCTTTTAACTCTTAGCCTATCTTGTCCCTCCTCCCTCCCCTCTATCCACTGGTAGCCACTAGTGTGTTCTCCGTATCTGTGAGTCTATTCCTATTGTGTTCATATTGTTTATATACTCATATACATTCATATTGTTTCACTTCTTTAGACTCCACATATAAGCAAAAGCATATTTTATTTTTCTCTATCTGATATACTTCACTAAGCAGAATATCCTTCAGGTCAATTCATGTTGTTCAAAGTGGCAAAATTTTATACTTTTCAAGGCCAATATTCAATTGTACATATATACACACCACATCTTTTTTTTATCTATTCATCTGTCAATGAACACCTAGATTGCCACCAGATCTTAACCATTGTAAAATTGATGCTGCTATGAGCATTAGGGTACATGTATATTTTCAAATTAGAAACCTATTCTACTTTTAAACATTACTTTTAATAGTACACAATAGCCTCAGGAATGTCTTCTCTGATCATCCACTGTATTGTCCTCTCCACAAACAACAAAAACATAGTCCGACCTAATATCAACTGCCTCTCTGGCATACTTATCTTAATTGCAATTTTACATGTAAATTTGATTCTTATTATCTGTGGCAGTTATGTTCCATAAAGTTTCCATGAATGCTAAATTAGCAAATACTGAACCATTATTTCTAAGGAAAATAAAGAATTAGGTTTTTCATGAGCCTTTAGTGACATTTGCATCATCCAATTGAAAAAAGCTTTCTTTGTCTTAAGTGTGCTTCTTTTAAATACACCTTATTTAGTATGTGTTGTTGATTCAATAGCATTGAACACATGTGTTCAGTCACTGACCCAGGAAGATCCCACACTCTGTGGAGCAGCTAAGCCCATGTGCCACAACTATTGAGCCTGTGCCTTGGAGTCCAGGAACTGTAACTACTGAGATCTCAAGTCACAACTACTGAAGCCCATGTGCCCTGGAGTCCACGCTCCACAGCAAGAGAAGCCATTGCAATGAGAAGGCCAGACTCTGCAGCTAGAGAGCAGCCCCAGCTTACCGCAACTAGAGAAAAGCCCGCACAGCAATGAAGACTCAGCACAGCCATAAATAAATAAAGAGATAGATAAAAAAGAATCTAAAAGTAAACACTCACTTTTTCCTACTGTAATTTTGACCATCCATTGGTCTTAAATGACAGTCTAGATTATTTTGACTTTCTATTGTTAGCATTCACATTTGACCCTGGTTTTTCTCTTCCACCTTATCTCCTAGCAAAATCCTCTCACTGTATTCCCAAGGTACACTGTATGTTCTTGTGTGTCCCTGTTCTTATAAGCAAGGTGCTTTCCCAAAAGAGAGTCTCTGATTTTCTTCACAAGACTCCTTTCTTACTTGTCAAGTATCAGTCTTGCTCAAGCATCAGTCTCTTACCTCCAATCCTGCTTCCATCCCTGGGGTCAATTTTGTCTATGTATGTTCTTATGGTATTATGACAATTCTTAAAACCCCTGCTGCTTCAGGGATCAATTCCCTGTCTGTCTCTTCTCTAGGGATGGAATTCTGTCTTCTTTACTTCATATCTCTCATGGGTTCTGACTTACAGTGATAAATTTGTTACTGTTTGTAAAATAAATGCCTCTTTGATGAATTCTTCCAGTGAATGAATGGATGAATGAATGAATGCACACTGGGCTAGAATTGGAATACTAAGCAAATTTCTATCATAAAGGATATATGAATGAGGCTAATAAAATTTAATAGCCTTTTTACTTTTTATTTGGCATATATGTACTATGTGGACTCTGTAATAGCATAATCCTGCTATTCAAGTTTGTAGAGCTTTAGATCCTAATTCAGTCAGTTCAGTTCAGTTCAGTCGCTCAGTTGTCTCTGACTCTTTGTGACTCCATGAATTGCAGCATGCCAGGCCTCCCTGTCCATCACCAACTCCCGGAGTTCACTCAAATTCACATCCATCGAGTCAGTGATGCCATCCAGCCGTCTCATCCTCTGTCCTCCCCTTCTCCTCCTGCCCACAATCCCTCCCAGCATCAGAGTCTTTTCCAATGAGTCAACTCTTCACATGAGGTGGCCAAAGTACTGGAGTTTCAGCTTTAGCATCAATCCTTCCAAAGAAATCCCAGGACCTATCTCCTTTAGAATGGACTGGTTGGATCTCCTTGAAGTCCAAGGGACTCTCAACAGTCTTCTTCAACACCACAGTTCAAAAGCATCAATTCTTCAGTGCTCAGCTTTCTTCACAGTCCAACACTCACGTCCATACATGACCACTGGAAAAACCATAGCCTTGACTAGACGGACCTTTGTTGGCAAAGTAATGTCTCTGCTTTTGAATATACTATCTAAGTTGGTCATAACTTTCCTTCCAAGGAGTAAGCGTCTTTTAATTTCATGGCTGCAGTCACCATCTGCAGTGATTTTGGAGCCCCAAAAAATAAAGTCTGACACTGTTTCCACTGTTTCCCCATCTATTTCCCATGAAGTGATGGGACCAGATGCCATGATCTTCGTTTTCTGAATGTTGAGCTTTAAACCAACTTTTTCACTCTCCTCTTTCACTTTCATCAGGAGGCTTTTTAGTTCCTCTTCACTTTCTGCCATAAGGGTGGTGTCATCTGCATATCTGAGATTATTGATATTTCTCTCAGCAATCTGGATTCCAGCTTGTGCTTAGGTTAGTTAAAAAGCATCTTAATTATCACATATGTTACCTATTGCTCATCTGAGAAAGCATGAGAAAGATATTCTTGACAAATATAAGAACATGTATAAGGCAGTTGACCCATTCTGAGTATATTGTACTCTTGCTTCTAGGTCAGAATAATTTTTTAATAACACCTTGTTTCTGATAATTATATCAATGCAAGGTAGGTGAGAAGACTCTTGAGAGTCCCTTGGACTGCAAGGAGATCCAACCAGTCAATCCTAAAAGAAATCAACCCTGAATATCCATTGGAAGGACTGATGCCAAAGCTCCAATACTTTGGCCACCTGATGTGAAGAGCCAACACACTGGAAAAGACCCTAATGCTGGAAAAGATGCTGATGAGGGCAAGAGGGGGCAACACAGGATGAGATGGTTGGATGGCATTGTTGACTCAATGGACATGAGTTTGAGCAAACCTCAGGAGAGAGTAAAGGACAAGGAAGCCTGGTGTGCTGCAGTCCATGGGGTCACAAAGAGTCAGACATGACTGAGCAACTGAACAACAACAAGGTAGGTGATGGCAAAAGAAAAGCTTTACTAGAAACAAGTAACGTGAAAGTGTTAATAGCTCAGTTGTGTCCGACTCTTTGTGACTCCATGGACTGTAGCCCACCAGCCTTCTGTTTCCATGAAATCCTCCAGGCAAGAATACTGGAGTAGGCTGCCATTCCCTTCTCCAAGGAATCTTCCCAACCCAGAGGTGGAAACTGGGTCTTGCACATGACAGGCAGGTGCTTTACCATCTGAGCCACCAGGGAAGCATGTAAAGAAGTAAAGTCATGAGAAAATAATCTAACAATTGAAATAATGAACTGAAGATTATCTGCATATCAGTCAAAGATATCTTTGTGATAATCTGATAGGAGACTAAAAAACACTCTATACTTGAAACCATCTGCAGAGTCATGATTTATGTGTCTTTTTAATGATTAAGGCCTATTTATTTGCAGTGCTTTAATACTATGAAAAGGTCCTCAGTTCTCCAGAGGATGTGAAGGCAGAAGCAAGGATTACTCTTTCCCCAGATCCAGCCAGTCCTTTCCTGTACATCCATTATGTGGGGCCCAAGGATCCTGGTTTGTGGAGCATACCCAGACTGGAAATCAGAAAATCTGCTAGCTAATAGCTGTGCACTGCAGGTATATCATTTAATATGTATTTAGATTCTTTCTTGTGTGTAATATAACTCCTGATGTTAAAAATGCTGAAATAAAGCATATAATATAATACAAATAGTAAGGTAATACATAATAATATAAGAAGTATGCATAGTAGTAATATGCTGAATAGTACTAAAGTATATTGGAGAATTATACTAAAAATTCTTTCAAATAAAGTTACCCACTAAGAGCCCCGACGTATGAAGTGTCAGCAGAACTGATTTGCATCATGAAAAATACATTTGATTTAGTGAATGAAACATAGTTTGAATCAACTTTCCTAAATAATTACAGAGAATACATCAATTGAACCCATAATGTAGTAGTAGCTATGAGTTTTTCCTAATATCAAGGGATGCGGTTTCTGTACTTAGAATTAAAAAAAGAGTCAGTATTTCAACACAAATTAGTTATGTCACAATTAAAGGCCCTTTCTTGGACAATATATTTAAATATGGAAACAAGAACAAGATCTTAATACATAACTACATCACAAATTAATTGTGTTGGCCACTCCAGCTTATGATTGATATCCACTTAAATACTGATGGATGGGTCCCTGCTAGGGAATAAACATTTCAATATAGTGAATTGATTCTTACTAAGAAATAGATCTTTGAGCTTCATAAGAAGCTGGAGCTCATGAGGATCAAAATTTATAGAAGATTCTGGGATGTAAAAAAAATAGAACTAAATACTGGTACAAATGCCTAATCTTGGTATTTAGGAAGAAGAGTACAAGCTGTAATGATAATACATGTGTCCGTTCAAGTTCTGAGGATAAAATAAAGCAAATTATCAAAAGTAAAAAGATGTAGTAGATGACAGGGTAGTAATTGAGGGGTGAATTAAGCAAATGATGTGACTAATTAAGTAAAGACGTCTTTTTGCTCACTTAGACCACAATCCTGGTTTCTAGTATTTGATCTAGTATAGAATTTGTCCAAATGTTTTAAGTTTTTTAAATAAAAGCATTATTATTAATAGTTGTACTTGAATAAGTCAGAAAGAGATAGCCATAAGGATGTAAATGGATGATTGTTGAAATCTGAATATGAATTGCATATTTTATAATTACACACTCACTCACCTAGAGCCAAACATCCTGGAGGGTGAAGTCAAGTGGGCCTTAGGAAACATCACTATGGACAAAGCTAGTGGGGGTGATGAAATTCCAGTTGAGCTATTTCACATCCTAAAAGATTATGCTGTGAAAGTTCTGCACTCAATATGCCAGCAAATTTGGAAAACTCAGCAGTGGCCACAGGACTGGACAAGGTCAGTTTTCATTCCAATCCCAAAGAAAGGCAATGCCAAAGAATGCTCAAACTACCACACAATTGCACTCATCTCACATGCTAACAAAATAATGCTCAAAATTCTCCAAGCCAGACTTCAACAGTACATGAACCATGAACTTCCAGATGTTCAAGCTGGTTTTAGAAAAGGCAGAGGAACCAGAGATCAAATTGCCAACATCCATTAGATCATCGAAAAAGCAAGAGCGTTCCAGAAAAACATCTGCTTCTGCTTTATTGACTATGCCAAAACCTTTGACTGTGTGAATCAAAACAAGCTGCGGAAAATTCTTAGAGATGGGAATACCAGACCACCTTGCCTGCCTCCTGAGAAACCTGTATGCAGGTTAAGAAGCAACAGTTAGAACAGGACATGGAACAATGGACTGGTTCCAAATCGGGAAAGGAGTATGTCAAGGTTGTATATTGTCACCCTGCTTATTTAACTCATATGCAGCGTACATCATGGGAAACACTGGGCTGGATGAAGCACAAGCTGGAATCAAGATTGCCAGGAGAAATATCAATAACCTCAGATGTACAGATGATACCACCCTTATGGCAGAAAGCGAAGAACTAAAGAGCCTCTTGATGAAAGTGAAAGAGGAGAATGAAAAAGTTGGCTTTAAACTCTACATTCAGAAAACTAAAATCATGGCATCCAATCCCATCACTTCATGGCAAATAGATGGAGAAACAATGAAAACAGTGACAGACTTTATTCTGGGGGGCTCCAAAATCACTGCAGATGGTGACTGCAGCTATGAAATTAAAAGATAATTGCTCCTTGGAAGAAAAGCTATGACCAACCTAAACAGCATATTAAAAAGCACAGGCATTACTTTGCCAACAAAGTTCCATCTAGTCAAAGCTATGATTTTTCCAGTAGTCATGTATGGATGTGAGAGTTGGATTATAAAGAAAGCTAAGCACTGAAGAATTAATGCTTTTGAATTGTGGTGTTGGAGAAGACTCTTGAGAGTCCCTAGGACTGCAAGGAGATCCAACCACTGAATCCTAAATGAAATCAATAATGAATATTCTTTGGAAGGATTGATGCTGAGGTTGAAGCTCCAATCTTTGGCCACCTGATGCAAAGAACTGACTCACTGGAAAAGACTCTGATGTTGGGAAATATTGAAGGCAGGAGGAGAAGGGGACGACAGAAAATGAGATGGTTGGATGGCATCATTGACTCGACGGACATGAGTTTGAGAAAGCTCGGGGAGTTGGTGATGGGCAGGGAAGCCTGGCTTGTTGCAGTCCATGGGGCCACAAAGAGTTGAAAAGGACTGAGTGACTGAACTGAAATGATTTTATAATTATAAAAGTATATACATTATGCACAATATTTTATGTATATAAACTTTCCCAAATAGCTGTCTATATGATACTTGTGTAAAAATTTCTTGTTCTGAGGAGTTATATGTTGCAGTACTTACAGGTCAAGAGTCATAACGTCAGTGACTTATCCTCAAATATTTCCATAGAAATAAATAAACAAGTGATTGTTTCAGTTGATTTATGAAATTTACTAAGAGTTTCATTTTCAAGGTCATTGCATGTTTTTCTCTGCAAATTTAGATTCTTCTGTTCAGTTTCTCTTGATCTACTTCTTATATATTTTCAGCTATTTTAAGATCTAATAATTGATCTTTCATACTCCTTATGAGTTTGCTATCACATGCAAAGATTTCTTTTTGCATGTACTGGATGGTAGTCACCATCAAAGCAGAAATACTCTCACCTTCTGAATCAAAGTCAATTCTCGATTAAAGCTACAAAATTAATTAAATTAAGCTCAAAAATAACGGAAAGTTAAACATTCTATTACAGGGACAACAACATAATAAAACCATTATAATATATCAATGGAAACTACTAGAAATAAATAAAATATATCCTCTTAATTTTTTAAAATCTACAGTTACAAGGATGAATATTTTTTCACTCTTTTTGATATTATGCAAATTAAATGTCCAGTCTTTATGTAAAATTCTAAGGATTCTATATACAGTAATCAGAAGTTAGATGGTGATAAAAATATTGTTTAAAAATCACAAGCAGATGTGTCTTTGAGGAAGCATTCAATTTACTGTGATGAAAGCAATAAATTTTCTGAGCAGTAAAATGAAATTCATCAGATGGCTTCTGCTTTTTGACTAAATTCAACTCCTATAGGAGGAATTCACTGGATTGAGTAAATTGAACAGGAAATCAGCTCTAAATAGCTTTCTAAAAGTATGGTAATTTCTACTGTTAGTATAATTTTGTGATCTGCATAAAACCAGGGAATGAGAAACTCACATATAATGTGTAGGGTCCTTATGGCTGATGATTAATTATCAACAATTATTTTGGCAAGCTGAAGTTGTTCCCTGCTTGCTTGCATCCATTGTAACCACATTTTATTGAAAATCATAATGAATTTATGCCTTTTCAGCAAGGTCTATGGAACAAAATCATTTGTTTTCTGTGGGCTGTTGAAGTGGAATTGTATTGTTGTTACTATCAATTATTGTTCCCCTCCTTGTTTCTTCAATGTCACACTGTGAGTTGCCAGGCTTTGTCACTGACAGCGTTACTTCCTCTGGCAAAAGATTTCTAAATCCTGATTTAAGAAAAAATTAGTTACTCTTCCTTTAATCTCTTGTTGTTGTTCAGTCATTCAGTCGTGTCTGACTCCTTGTGACCGTGGACTGTAGCACGCTAGGCTTCCCTGTCCTTCACCATCTCCCAGAGCTTGCTCAAACTCATGTCCATTGAGTCAGTGATGCCATCCAACCATCTCATCCACTATCGTTGCCTTCTCCTCCTACCTTCAATATTTCCCAGCATCAGAGTCTTTTCCAGTGAGTCAGTTCTTTGCATCAGGTGGCCGAAGATTGGAGCTTCAGCCTCAGCATGAGTCCTTCCAAAGAATATTCATTATTGATTTCACTTAGGATTCACTGGTTGGATCTCCTTGCAGTCTTGGGACTCTCAAGAGTCTTCTCCAATACCACAGTTCAAAAGCATCAATTCTTCAGTGCTCAGCTTTCTTTATAGTCCAACTCTCACATCCATGCATGACTACTAGAAAAACCATAGCTCTGACTAGACAGAACTTTGCTGGCAAAGTAATGTCTCTGCTTCTTAAAATCCTGTCTGGATTTGTCATCGCTTAAGCTGCTAATTTAAAATCTAAAATAAATCATGTATTTGATCTTGCATCACAGAACTAAATATGAAACCCAAGGCCACAAATATTTACTCACATTTTTTTTTAGACATTTTATAGTTCTACACTTACTTTGAGATCTAGAATCCATTTTGAATTATTTTTTGTAAATGACATGAAGTATGTGTCAAGGTTTTGTTTTGTTTTGCATGTGGATTTCTGTTACAGCATCCTGTTTCCATTGAATTATGTTTGTGCATTTGCCAAAACATCAGTTGACAATATTTTTTTGTCTATTTACAATATCTCTCTTCTGTTCTACTGACATATATATATGTATTTATATTTATACATATATATATATACACTCCATTTTTTTGTATTCTACTGATATATATATATATATATATAACCCTAGTTATATATACATAACTCCAATTTCTTCAATACCACACTGTCCCAATTTGAGGAGCTTTATAGTAAGCTATGGAGAATGCAATGGCAACCCACTCCAGTACTCTTGCCTGGAAAATCCCATGGATGGGGAGCCTGGTGGGCTGTTGTCTATGGGGTCACACAGAGTCAGACACGACTGAAGTGACTTAGCAGCAGCAGCAGCAGCAGCATAGTAAGCTACAATATTACCTGGCCTGTAATACTTGGATCAAGCAATGGGAGTTCTACTTGAGTGTTCAAATCAGTTCATAGAAGTTAAGAATTATTTTAGCTATCTATTTATTTTGCCTTTCCAACGTACTTTAGAATTACCTTTTCAATATCAACAAGTATTTCTTGGGTTTTGATTGAGATTGCTTTGACTTCATAGACCAAATTATGGGGGGTGGGGGGTGAGGAATGGCATATTAATAATATATAGTCTTTCAACATATACCCAATTGCTATTGTTGTTTACTTGCCAAGTTGTTTCTGACTCTTTGCTACTGCATGGACTGCAGCACACCAGGATTCCCTGTCCATCACTATCTCCCAGAGTTTGCTCAAACTCATGTCCATTGAGTCAGTGATAACATCCAACCAATTCATCCTCTTTCTCTCTTCTCCTCCTGCCCTCAGTCTTTCCCTGCATCAAAGTCTTTTCCAGTGAGTCCATGCTTTACATCAGGTGGCCAATGTTTTGGAGCTTCAGCTTCAATATTGAAAAATGAAAGTGATAACCGTTCAGTTGTGCCCAACTCTATGTGACCCCATGAACTAGTGCCTACCAAACTCCTCTGTCCATGGAATTCTCCAAGCAAGAATACTGGTGTGGGTTGCCATGCCCTTCTCCAGGGGATCTTCCTGACCCAGGGATCAAACTCAGGTCTCCTGCATTGCAGGCAGAGCCTTTACCGTTTGAGCTACCAGGGAAGATTTAGCTTCATCATTAGCCCTTCCAATGAATATTCAGAGCTGATTTCCTTTAGGATTGACTACTCTTATTTCCTTGCAGTCCAAAGGACTCTCAAGATCCTTCTCCAGCACCACAATTTGAAAGCATCAATTCTGCAGCCCTCAGTCTTCTTTATAGTTCAGTTCTCACATCCATACATGACTACTGGAAAATCATAACCTTGACTATATGGACTTATGCTGGCAAAGTGATATCTCTACTCCTTAATATGCTGTCTAGATTTGTCATAGCTTTCCTTCCAAGGAACAAGCATCTTTTAATTCCATGGCGGCAGTCACCATCTACAGTGATTTTGGAGCCCAAGAAAATAAAATCTGTCACTGTTTGCACTTTTTCCCCTTCTATTTGCCATGAAGTGATGGGACCAGATGCCATGATCTTAGTTTTTTAATAATTAATTTCAAGCCAACTTTTTTTTCCCCTCCCCTTTCACTTTCATCAAGAGGGTCTTCAGTTCCTCTTTGCTTTCTGCCATTAGTATAGTATAATCTCTTTATTTATGGTTGTTAATATTTCTGTTGGCAATCTTGATTCCAGTTTGTGATTCATCCGGCTCAGCATCTCACATGATATACTCTGCATATAGGGCTTCCCTGTGGCTCAGAGGTTAAAGCGTCTGCCTCCAATGCAGTAGACCTGGGTTCGATCCCTGGATCGGGAAGATCCCCTGGAGAAGGAAATGGTAACCCACTCCAGTATTCTCGCCTGGAGAATACCAAGGACGGAGAAGCCTGGTAGGCTACAGTCCACGGGGTCACAAAGAGTCGGACACGACGAGCGACATCACTTTCACTTTCACTCTGCATGTAAGTTAAATAAGCAGGGCGACAATACAGCCTTGACATACTTCTTTCCTAATTTTGAATCCATCTGTTGGTCCATGTCCGGTTCTAACTGTTGCTTCTTTTCCTGCATATAGGTTTCTCAGGAGACAGGTAAGGTGGTCTGGTATTCCCATCTCTTAAAAATGTTCTGGTTTGTTGTGATCCATGCAGTCAAAGACTAGCATATTGCATGAAGCAGAAGTAGATGTTCTTCTGGAATTCCCTTGCTTTCTTTATGATCCAATGAATGCTGGCAATTTGATTTCTGGTTCTTCTGCCTCTTCTCAATCCAGCTTATACATCTGGAAGTTTTCAGTTCACATAATGCTGAATCCCAGCTTGAAGGATTTTGGGTAGCATGTGAAATGAGTGCAATTGTACAGTAGTTTGAACATTCTTTGGTATTGCCCTTCTTTGGGATTGTAATGAAAACTGACCTTTTCCAGTCCTGTGACCACTGCTGAGTTTTCCAAATTTTCTGATATGTTGAGTGCAGCACTTTAACAGGACTATCTTTTAGGATTCCAAATAGCTCAGTTGGACTTCCATCACTTCCACTAGCTTCTCTGGTGGCTCATACAGTAGAGAATCTGCCTGCAATGCAGGAGAACTGGGTTCAATCCCTAGGTCAGGAAGAGCTCCTGAAGAAGAAAATGGCTACCCACTCCAGTATTCTTACCTGGAGGATGCTATGGACCGAGGATCCTGGTGGACTATATATAGTCTATGAGGTCCCAAAGAGTTGGATGCAGCTGAGTGACTAACACATATAATCCAATATATCTCTCCAATTATTTATACCTTCTTTGGTTTCTCTAATCAATATACTATATATTATGCATATAGGTCTGCACATAATTTATTAAGTGTATCAGTTCAGTTCAGTCACTCAGTCATGTCCGACTCTTTGCGACCCCATGAATCGCAGCACGCCAGGCCTCCCTGTCCATCACCAACTCCCAGAGTTCACTCAAACTCACATCCATCGAGTCAGTGATGCCATCCAGCCGTCTCATCCTCTGTTGTCCCCTTCTCCTCCTGCCCACAATCCCTCCCAGCATCAGAGTCTTTTCCAATGAGTCAACTCTTTGCATGAGGTGGCCAAAGTACTGGAGTTTCAGCTTTAGCATCATTCCTTCCAAAGAAATCCCAGGGCTGATCTCCTTCAGAATGGACTGGTTGGATCTCCTTATAGTCCAAGGGACTCTCAAGAGTCTTCTCCAACACCACAGTTCAAAAGCATCAATTCTTCGGCATTCAGCCTTCTTCACAGTCCAACTCTCACATCCATACATGACCACTGGAAAAACCATAGCCTTGTGTATAGTCAACTACTATTTTTTTGAGTTATTGCAGATATGACTGATTTTAAATTTTAGATTTTAATTGGTCATTGCTAATAAACAGAATGCAAATAACAGGTATTTTAGGAACCCTGCTAAACTCACTTTTTAATTCTACGATTTTCTTTCTTTCTTTCTTTTTGTACTTTCCTCTGTATTTTCTACAAACATGGTGTCTCTGAATAAAATAGTTTCTTTCTTGCTTTCTAATCTGCATACTTACTATTTAATTTTTTTGCCATATTGCACCAGCTAGGATTTCCAACACAATTTTGAATAGGACGGATGAGAAGTAATACCTTGGCCTTGGTCTGCATCTTAGTAGGAAAGCTTTCAATATCTTATCATTAAGTATTTTATTAGCTATAGATTCTTCATAGATGTCTTTCACTAGTTAGGAAGAATGATTATTATCTCGATCAGAATTTTTTTTTTTTTATCTTGGATAAGGATGTTTTGAAGTCTTTGTCCAAAATTCATTTGTCTACTCCATCTTTCTTTTGGTAAATGTTTATATGATATGTACATGCATGCTCAGTCACTCAGTCATGTCTGACTCTTTGTGATCATATGGACTGCATCCTGACAGGCTCCTCTATCCATGGAATTTTCCAGGCAAGAGCCTTGGAGCCTCTTGCATCTCCTGCATTGGCAGGTGGATTCTTTACTGCTGCGCCACCTGGGAAGCCTGTTATATTGTATATCTCTCTCCATTATTTCAAATCTACCTGAATCTTTGTTTTCAAGTGGCTTCTTGTAGACAGCATGCAGTTGGATCTCACTTTTACACCTTTTCTGATAGCTTTTGTCTTTTAACTGGTGTGTTTGGAACATTTGCATTTAAAACAACTACAGATAGAGTTGGATTAAAAATCTGGCTGTCATCTTCTTTTTGCTATTGGCATTTTGGCTTTCCAGATTTTTAAGGTACATAATTCTGTGGCGTTACAGATGTTGAGCTTGTAAGTTTTCTGTTGTTTGTAAATCCTCATTTGTTTGTTTAATTGCCTTGTTTTAAAATAGAGACTATTTAGGGTGATTACAAACTGGGCTGTTAGCTCTGCCATTTTGCTGCCAGCTGAGCCACTATATTTCACTATGAAAATTGTTCCATTTATGAATCACACTAATAAGAAAAATATACATTATGCATGATTACTTAGTTCTTCTAATCTGCTAATATGGCTTGATTACCAGTATAGTTTTTACAAAATCTAAGGTACTTTTCCTTATATTTCCTATTCACAAGGTAATTTAAGCAGCAAAAAAATATTATTCCCAATTTGAGATTTTACACATATGATAAAGCCTAAAGTCAGACTCCATGGAAAAGCACAGTAATATAAAGCACAGACTCTGGAGGCAGACTGCTGCATTCACATTTGTGTTCTGTCAAATTATTGGAAGTGCTCCATCATTATGTCTTATCTTTCTCATCTGTTAAATATGATGATAATATTAGTACCATAGAGTTTTGTGAGTATCAAATCACTTTTTCTTTATACAACTCATAAAATATCCAATATGCATTAGTTAAAAAACAAGCATTACTTCTGTAGTCATCATATTAATTTTATGAGACAGGCAGTTTTGCAATCAATTGTATCTTACAATGAGAATACATAGCATCAGAGTATACTTAATACTCCTGAGACTAAACATCTTTTGTTGCCAGAGGCATAATGTTAATTCAACCTGCAAAGAAGAAAACTTTAAATGTTTAAATGAATATTTTTGGTATTAAAGAAATGCTGTCACATCATTCGTTATCATTAATACTTTGGAAAATATTTCATAGACAATAAAATTGAATGAACCACTGGAATAAAAGAAGAAGAAAGCTCTGAGTTTCTAGTTTTATTATAACTTTTAGATTTAGAGTCCGTCTTTGTTGTCTATAATGGAATGTTTATGATAAAAGAGAATATCATTAAAATGCATTTAAACCCAAATATCCAAACTCTTGTGAATTACAAACAGGGCTGGAAAATTTATGATAGCTTCATGAATAATAACTATAACCATTACTTTGAATCTCCATTATTCATGCTTTGCTAGAAGAGCCTCATGGAATTTCATTATATGATAGTTCTTTAAAAAAAATCTAGGGACAAGTTGAACTTATCTACTTACATTAAAACCTAGCAGAACATTATTTTATTAGAATATTAAATCCAAAGTTTCCATTACAGTTATATCCTTTAATTTTAGAAAATATAATAGGAGCAAAGATCCTTGACGAGAAATAATTTTTTCTGTTAAAATATTAGTATTTACACTCAAGGCAATTTAAACTGTATAACAAAAATCACAGAACTGCAATTTGGTTCCTTGTTCTCCTGCCTCTAACTACAGAAAAGATTTATGTATTCTTGGGGAGCTTTATTCTTCTGTTGTTCAGAATCTGCTCTACTCTTCTCAAATTTCTGACCCATCATTGTCCAATGGACTCAGAAATATTCATTTCAGAATATCTAGTGCCAGATATACTTTCTGGCACTGAAGATGCCATGGAGAAAAACACAGATAAAATCCCAGGCTCATGAATCTTTATCCTAGGGGGGAAGGGTTGCAAAGAGTGAGCCCTAATTTAAACACTAAACACAATATTACAGAAGACCAACTCTGCTTCACTGGTAACCGAGAAGGAAACAAAAAGGAACTGCCCCACTTCTGATAATTTCATCCATCCGTTCCTCTTTCCTGTTCTGAAGAACCTGGTGCCTTCCTATTGTTTAAGGCTTACCTCATCTTCTGTTTTCTCATGCAATGCACTCTCTTCATTGTCCAGTCTATATCCTATCACTTTTTTTCTAATTTATTTATTTTTAATTGAAGGGTAATTGCTTTACAATATTGTGTTGGTTTCTGCCATACATCAACATGAATCAGTCATAGGTACACATATCCCCTCTCCCTCTTGAACCTGTCACCTCTTACCCCTTCCCATCCCTTAGGTTGTTACAGAGCCCCAGTTTGAGTACACTGAGTAATACAGCACATTCCCATTGGCTATATACTTTACATATGGTAGGGTGTATGTGTCCATGATACTCTCTCCATTCATCCCACCCTGCTTCCTCCCCACGTCCTATGTCCATAAGTTTGCTCTCTATATCTGCATCTCCATTGCTACATCTTTCTAGATCCCATATATTTGCATTTATATATATATACTATCACTTTCAAACATTTTCTCTTCTAGCTACTTTCTAGCAGAACACCAATGAACTTAAGGTGTCTCCCATCTTATGCTCCCTTTTCACATCAGAACGTGTGTGTATGTGTGTGTGTGTGTGTGTATGTGTGTGAAAGAGACATACACACACACATACACTTTCAGTCTCTACTTCCTCACCTTCTAACTCCTCAAATTATCATAAATTTGGTTTTTAGTCTGTAAAATGTTCTCACCAATCAGCAATTACATATAAATTGGAAAATCTAAAGGACACTTAAAATTCAAAGGAAAAAAGAAAAACCTGACAATCCAGCAGAAGAAATAAAAGAAGGTGATTAAGAAGGAGCTTTTTATGTGAATTGTGTGGCTTCTATTAACTACTATTAACCCACACAATTCACAATTTTAAGTGCGGGTTCTTAATTATGGGTCATATTTTCACCATTCTTTAAAGGTCTAGGACTTTTTATGACTGCCTGATGGAAACTGTGAACAATATATTATATCAATTTGAGTTTACATTTACTTCTTTTTAAAGTTCCCAGGAAATAAGCTAAATTGCAGATTAATTCACCTGATCTTTCTAAGTCTAGTCTTTTTAAGTTTAGTCTAGAGTTTCATTTATTCTAAAGTTTAGTTCTGACTCCTAATGGGGGAATATTCTACAATCTTCATGGCACATCCAAGCGAGGAATGAAGCCAGAACCTCACCACTTCTGAGCCCTGAGGACCTCTCTCCCTTACCTCCACTCAGCCTCGAGTCTTACAGAGTCAACCACAGCAAGTGTGCAGCATGAGAGTGTGAGTGTAAAGTTGCTCAGTCGTGTCTGACTCTTTGTGACCCCATGGACCATAGCCCACCAGGCTCCTCTGTCCATGGAATTTTTCAGGCAAGAGTTCTGGAGTGGGTTGCCATTTCCTTCTCCAGGGGATCTCCCAACCCAGGGATCAAACCTGGGTCTCCCCCATTGCAGGCAGATGCTTTACCATCTGAGCCACCATGGAAGCCCATAGCACTTGGCAAATGAACCTGGGGGACAGGCTCACAGACATCCAGATGTTGACTCTATACAGCTGTATTGTTTCTTGGAAATCCCAATCAATTTTGCAGCCAGGAATTCTATTTCTCCCCATTAGTTCAATGAGATTGTTCTTTCTACTGGTATATTTCCTTCCTATGTTGTGGTCTGAAAAGGTCTCCCTGTCCAGAGAGGTGATCATGTGGTTTCCTTGATCTAAATATCATAGTGTACATCCAAACAGGTTGCTTCATATGTTTTATTTTATTTCTGTTTATGCCATAAACTGAAGCCCAAGTTCTAGCTAAAGAAAAAAATCAGTGGACCTATTTCATGGATTATAATTTTGAAAATTAAAGATACCTTCTTGATAGGATATAAATGATTTAATCACTTTGTTGTTGCTTTCCAGTTGCTTAGTTGTATCTAACTGTTTGTGAACCTATGGACTGCAGCATGCCAGGCTCCTCTGTCCTCCACTGTCTCCCAGAGTTTGCTCAAATTCATGTCCATTGAGTTGGTGATGCCATCTAATAATCTTATCCTCTGCTGCCCTCTTCTCCTTTTGCCTTCAATCTTTCCAAGTATCAGGGTCTTTTCCAATAAGTCAGCTCTTCACATCAGGTGGCCAAAGAATTGGAACTTAATGATTTTAATATGTATATTTTTTAAAGATATCAGAGAATTTTTGATTAAAAAAGAACTAGATTTAAAAATTCCTAAGACAGTTGAAAATGGCTTGCTCTTGTCTTCCTTGGCACACCAATTCTAGGGGCAAGCTGAGGACTGAGGGTGAGGCAAGAAAGAGTTAACTGTGGGGAAGGGAAACCTGGAAAGTTTTAGAAAATCACATATGTTGATATAATAAATTAACATGTTAGTCTCAAATGCATGGGTAGGTTTCCAGAATTCAATGCTGCTTAGTATTGGCATCAGTGATTTTATATGTTTAAAACCATTTGTCTTGTCAACTCATTAGGATGTATATTTATATATCAATAATTTTTTAGACTTCCCCAAATCCCAGCACATTGCTAACTGAAGAAACTATTTTTTTTTAATCTCAGTATCTTCTTTTGATATTTATTCCTCCATGGTAAAATATTTCTATTACATGAATGAACTTCATATTTCTACAGTTAAGCTACGTCTCCAGATAAACGTGTGTGTGTGTGTGTGTGTGTGTGTGTGTCTGCACAGTCACTCAGTCATGTTCAACTCTTTGTGACCTCATGGACTTGTAACCCACCATGCTCCTCTGTCCATGAAATTTTCCAGGCAAGTATACTGGAGGATTGCCATTTCCTCCTCCTAGATCTTCCCAACCCAGGGCTTGCCCCCATGTCTCTTGGGTCTCCTGCATTGGTAGGCAGATTCTTTACAACTGCACCAGCTGGGAAGCCCCCAATGAAGACGTTCTCTTCCAAACATCTGCTGGGCATGTCAAGTGACATAATCTGCCTACCCTTAAACTTAACATCAGAGAAACTTTCAATGTACCTTTAAATTTTCAAACCAATTAATGGCACTGTCATTCCACAGATCATCTAGATTCACCATTATGGAGTTATCTGTGATTCCTCCTAAATGCAGTTATATGAGGCAACTGTTTCCCTCCTGTGTGTACTGATGCTGCGTCTACTCTTGTCAGTCACTCTCGCCTCTCTATGACAATAGTCTTGCAGTTGTTCCACTCACCTCTAGTCTCTGTTTTCAGTTGAGGCTTCCAGATAACTCTTTGCAAAGACCAACTTCTATCCTATCTTTCTTTCTTTCGTTTTGTATAAAAAAGTTTTATTCTTCAAACAGGACATAGACTTTATGAAGTAATATCCTCTCTCTCTTACTGAAAATATATTATAACATTAGAGGCTTTGCAAATGAATCTTAATAAGCCATTGGTGGTGATTCTGTTTCTACTTAATTACCCTAGTCATTGTTAATATCTCAGTAACAATTTTAAATAAGCCTTTTTTTATTTTCATGTCTTACACTAACAGATCTCATCAAATGCAAGCAGCTATTAGCTGAAAGAAGATGTTTCATTTTATTTCAGAGAGCATTGATATTGGAAAGTGAAATTGTAAAATATCCTGAGGATAGTGAGAGAGTCAAGGGAGTACACTAAACAGTATCTTATTTATCCTAAACAGATGAACATATTTTATACCTACTCTAGTATTTAGTTTACATTTGGATTTGGGCAACAGAAATAATAAGGAAAATGTTTAGATCTTGAAACAAATAAAATAAATTGCAAAATACATGTATGAAATTGAGACATACCCTAAACTTCATTATGTAATCTGAAGGGCTTCCTAGTAGCATGAGTATTCATATATTACATGTAGCCAATACATGAGATTTTAATATAAGAACTAATAGGGACAATATAAAGTAACTATATTAATATAAAGTCACCTCCTTTAATTTTAATAGTTTAAAAAATTTTTATGTGATGCAATTTATAATTTGTACAGTACTTTTAAATCTACATGCCCTATTATATCAAGTATTTTTAGTCTTGGGCCCTATAAAATTGTTAGTTCTAAGAGCTATACTAAAGATAAATTGATAGTTCCTAAAACTATTTTTATAATGGCAAATAAAATATTTTATACTGAATATTAAATGCAAGATGATGCAAAAAGATCTGGTTTACATTGATGTCTGATTAGCTGTTCTAGGAGGAGAATCTGCCAAAGTTATATAGATTATCTTAAGTACTTCCATGGCCCTCTTTCTATATCATTCTCATTTAAAGTAGCTTTCCTAGAAGTACCGGTTCTCAAGATTCGGTGCACCAATTCTCTCACTTCCTACTGGAGTTGCAATCACTTACTGTATGAAAAAAGTGAAGTTGAGCAGTGGAGAAGGAAATTCTGGCCACTTCAGACAGAAAGATCACAGGAAGGCATTGTGTCCTCTAGCTCTCTAAGTCAGTACAGAAAAAACATCTGTTTCCTGGCCTTTTTCAAACTGGGAAGATTGCTCTGCTGCAGACAGAAAAGTGCTTCTGCTCTATCAGTTGCATTTCTTAGCTTCTCTCTCCTCTACCATTATCTCTTAGAATTCGGCAAACATTTTGTAGCAAATATTCACTTGGACCATGTTGTTGAGAGTCTTCATTTTTATGCCACTACTGTACTTAATAGTGTAATGTGTCTTCTTGGGCTTTTTTTGGTATTTTAATGGGAATATACAAACTACAGCAGAGATTGCTAGGCAGTCAATATTTTTTCCAAAAATGAAGCAAAAAGAGATTTAAAAAATCTGACAGTAATGACAGGATACCAACACTATCAAATACTAGGATATTCTATTTAAAAGGCATAGTAAGTTTTTTAAACAGATAATGGAAAGGTATAGAGAACTTTCAGGTTTCTTGATTCTACAGGATAGAGTAGGATATATGTAATTTTTTGTCTTATTTTATCTTCACACTAAGAAGATATATTTACTTTCTCTCTACCTAGATATTAATACAAGTAGATTTGATAGTGTCCAGGTCACTTGCAGATATTGATGAACAATCCCACCTTCAGATATTAGAAATTCCAGTCTTATCTATGTCAAATCTCTCATTCAGCTCAAAGTTTATTGGAAACAAACCTTGGGTGGAGAAGATGGATGCTGCTGTTGCTTTTCTCCACAGATATTCCATTCCTTCTCTCCTACTAATTTTGGTGCTAGTGACTCCCCTGGGCTTAGTGAGAATGAAGAGACAAAAGACTGAGCTGTCATCTGGTATTTGGGCTCTCTGGGCTGTTAGTAGTGACTAACTGCTAGCTCTTTCATGGGAAAGAGCTTCCCCATAGTTGGAGAAATTCCTCTAATCACTCACTATCAATGATTCATGGTCTTTTGATGAAGTCGGTAATCTTTGCATAACTACCTGTTACATACATACTCTACGGATATATACTGAAAGAGATATATACTGAAAGAGAGTGACAGATACAGGGGGACTTCCCTGGTGTTTCAGACGGTAAAGAATCTGCCTGCAATGTGGTTTCAATCCCTGGGTCAGGAAAATCCCCTGGAGAAGAGAATAGCTACCCATTTCCATTTTCTTGCCTGGAGAATCCCATGGACAGAGGAGCCTGGTGGGCTACAGTCCATGGGGTCTCAAAGAGTCAGACATGACTGATAAAGATGCAACAAGGAAAGGGATTCATCTTTTATAGAAAAGGAATCATGCCTTTCTATGTAAATCAGAGAAAAGCAAACAAAAATGAATAGAGAGGAAAGAAGGATGTAGAGATTTGAAAGGTGAAAAAAAAAACAGAGGTTGCTGTTTAATTGTACCTATTTTGTTCAATAAAGTATGAGGCAGGATCGTCAGACAATACTGTGTGGGAAAGGTTGGAGGAAAGTTTGGGAAAGTAAAAACAGTGTAACATTGCAAGATTTCTAGGCAATACTGAGTGCCAAATGTAGGCAATTTGCATAATTTCTCATCATTCACATGGAGGAGAACTCAATCATGTCCCTCTGGTGGCTGCCTGCATAGCAGAGAGAGGCTGCCCACCTCCAGCCATCTAAGCAGCAGGTTGGTGAAAGTGTTCCTTCACTGTTTCTTGCTAACCCCTTCTCCTGATGCAGGAGTCTGATTCCAGGAATTCCAGTCATCTTCTCCACCCATTGAATACTGATTTAAGACCACATTCAACTCACCTAATTTTATGAATTGCAGCTAAGTAACCATTTTTGTGAACTCAGCTGCTTAAGTATATGAAAATACTTTACTAATAAAACAATAATTTATTAAAATAATGTACATCAATTTTCTCTGAAACTCATTCTTTTTCCAAATTCACACTTCATCACAGTTTATTGTCATTTTTAAATGTGTAGGCTAACAATTTGCAAGTCATTTCATAATAACAATTATATCCCAAAACTTTTTTGGGCAATATGCCAACACTTCCAATTAACTACTTCTATTTTCTTAAATGCATAAATCAATTATAATTAACTATTAATTAATGAAGTCTTTCAAAAGGAGAAATCAAATGACATAAAAATTGAAGAACTTCTATTGTAGATAGAGCAGTATCTGGGAGACATAATGAAATAAAAATATATTTATGTACAGGGGTAATGAGGTGCTGAGTTCTCTTTTATAACTCAGTGACAGACATTAGAAAAAAGTAATAAAATCAAGATCCGTAGAAAAACACTTCCTAATGGTAGACACACTAAACTAGCTCAGCTTACCTTTTTCTGCTAAGACTGTCTCTAAAAACAGTGTGATTGAATCAGGTTGTTTTCTTTCCACACTGAGACAAATTTTGTAAGTTCAGATAAGTTAACAAAAGAACTATGGTTCTGCCTCATTTGTAATTTGCAACACTTGATCCACCCTTCTGTTCCATGTACACATTTAATCATATTTCGTATGAGTAACTCTTTTTTAGCAGAAGAATATCATTTTTTTTAATTCCAGGATCCAAGCCTTGTTCAATATTTGAAAATTAATCAATGTAGTCACCATATTGAGCCTCAGTGGAAAAAAAAGCACATAGCCAAGTAAGTAGACTCAGATTCCATCTTTGTGGTTGTTGGTTAAGTAAATATTTCTTAAAGCCTAAAATCATGAAAAAGTGAAAGTGTTAGTCACTTGGTTATCTCTGACCCTTTGCTGACCCATGGACTGTAGCCCACCAGTTTCCTCTGTCCATGGAATTCTCTAGGCAAAAATACTGGCGTGGGTAGTCGTTCTCTTCTCCAGGGGATCTTCCTGACCCAGGGGTTAAATCTAGGTTTCCTGCATTGCAGGCAGATTCTTTACCATCTGAGCCACAGCAAAGCCCCTAAAATCATGAAAGTGAAAGTGAAGTCACTCAGTCGTGTCCGACTCTTTGCGACCCCATGGACTGTAGGCTACCAGGCTCCTCCCTCCATGGGATTCTCCAGGTAAGAGTACTGGAGTGGGTTGCCATTTCCTTCTCCAGGGGATCTTCCTGACCCAGGGATCGAACCCGGGTCTCCCACATTCCAGGCAGACGCTTTAACCTCTGAGCCACCAGGGAAGCCCAAAATCATGAACTGTAAAATAAGAAAGTTGATAAGCTTGATTTCATCACAATTAAAAACATCTACTCTTAGAAAGATACTATTAAGAGATACAGAATGATAGAAATATTTGCAAAACACATTTGAAAAAATGTCTTACATCCATTGTGTGTACAGAATTATCAAAACTCTGTAACAACAAAACAAACAACCCAATTATAAATAGGCAAAACTTTGAATAGACTCTTGACCAAAGAGAATGTACATTTGGCAGACAGAACATGAAAAAAAAATGTTCAACATAATTAATCATTCTGTGTGTGCTCAGTTGTATCCGACTCTTTGGGACCCCATGGACTGTAGCCCAGTCTGCCAGGCTCCTTTGTATAATGGAATTTTCCAGGTAAGAACACTGGAGTGGATAGCCGTTTCTTTCTCCAGGGTATCTTCCCCAACCAGAGATCAAACCCACGTCTCCTGCATTGGCAGGTAGATTCGTTACCACTGAGCTACCTGGGAAGCTGCTAATTAATCATTGGGGAAATCCATATAAAAACTGCAACAAGATATCACTGCACACAACAGAGTGTCTAAAATTAAAAAGACTGACCTACTATGTACTTCCAAGAATATGAGGTAATTGAGATATTCATAACAGAAGAGAGAAATGTGATGTGGTGTAACTACTTCAGAAAAGTGTTTCTCTTATAAAGTTAAGCATACACTTCCATATAACCAGAAATCTTACTCTTAGTTGTTTAATCATGAAAAGACATCTGTCTATGAATCAGGAAACAACTCTCTTCAGACACTGAATCTTTCAGCACCTTGACCTTCCCTGCCTCCAGAACTGTGAGAAAATAAGTGTTGGCTAAAGCACCCAGATTGTGGTGTTTTGTTATGGCAGACCTAGCAAACTAATACAATCTTCCGAGACAGGACTAGATCTCACTATTAAAACAAGTTCAGTTCAGTTGCTCAGTCGTGTCCGACTCCTTGCGACCCCATGGACTGCCGCACGCCAGGCTTCCCTGTCCAACACCAACTCCTAGAGCTTGCCCAAATGCATGTCCGTCGAGTAGGTGATGCCATCCAACCATCTCATCCTCTGACGTCCCCTTCTCCTCCTGCCTTCAATCTTTTCCAGCATCAGGGTCTTTTCAAATGAGTCAGCTCTTTGCATCAAGTGGCCAAAGTATAGAAGTTTCAGCTTCAGCGTCAGTCCTTCCAATGAATATTCAGGACTGATTTCCTTTAGAATGGACTGGTTTAAACTTCTTGCAGTACAAGGGACTCTCAAGTCTTCTCCAACACCACAGTTCAAAAGCATCAATTCTTTGGTGCTCAGTTTTCTTTATAGTTCAACTCTCACATCCGTACATGACCACTGGAAAAACCATAGCTTTGACTAGATGGACACTTGTTGGCAAAGTAATGTCCCTGCTTTTTAACATGCTGTCTAGGTTTGTCATAGCTTTTCTTCCAAGAAGCAAGTGTCTTTTAATTTCATGGCTGCAGTCACCATCTGCAGTGATTTTGGAGCCTAAGAAAATAAAGCCTGTCAATGTTTCCATTGTTTCCCCATCTATTTGCCATGAAGTAATGGGCCCGGGTGTCATGATCTTAGTTTTTTGAATGTTGAGTCTTAAGCCAGCATTTTCACTCTTCTCTTTCATTTTCATCAAGAGGCTCTTCAATTCCTCTTCACTTTCTGCCATAAGGGTGGTATCATCTGCATATCTGAGGTTATTGATATTTCTGCCGGCATGTTGATTCCAGCTTGTGCTTCACCCAGCCCTACATTTTGCATGATGTACTCTACATATAAGTTAAATAAATATATCAGTTAAATAAGCTAAAACAGCAAAGAGACTGAAAAGTTAAATAAGGGGGTTCAACATGACCACTGAACCAGCCTCAGAGAAATATTCATCATGTTCCATTAATAAGTTTATCATTGGGTTATTTATTAGCTTTTCTCTAAAGAAGATAGGTCACCGAATTCTGACCAAAAAGCAATCTTGGAATTTTAGAACTAGAAGTTCCTGAGTCCTTTTTGTACATTAAGACAATGAGATAGAGAGGTTTTAGAGAACTTGTCAAGACTCATAGCTACTTGAGCAAAAATATATCTAAATCAGCACCCAGTCTTAGCTGAAAGTAGTCAATAAGTCCTTCGGCTACCTCTGTTATTCCCTTAAGAAGAAAAGCAATCTGTCTCTGACGTTTCCTCCAGTGACAAGATTTCTCTCCTTACACATTTCCCTCATTATATGTCTTATTTTCCAGTTGCCCTTTCTTACCCCATCATCAGGAGTATGAATCACTTTTTAAATTTCCAATTTCTTACTCCATGGCAGTAGGAAGATCAATTTCATTGTAATTTTTTTTCTTAGCAGTTCAAATACCCTTTGGCTTTTATGTAAAATCTTCTTTGATGTTTGCTAGTTTTTTCTCCTGATTCACTGATGCTCAGTTCAGTTCAGTTCAGTTCAGTCACTCAGTCGTGTCCGACTCTTTGCCACCCCATGAATCGCAGCACGCCAGGCCTCCCTGTCCATCACAAACTCCCGGAGTTCACTCAGACTCAAGTCCATCGAGTCAGTGATGCCATCCAGCCATCTCATCCTCTGTCGTCCCCTTCTCCTCCTGCCCCCAATCCCTCCCAGCATCAGAGTCTTTTCCAATGAGTCAACTCTTAGCATGAGGTGGCCAAAGTACTGGAGTTTCAGCTTTAGCATCATTCCCTCCAAAGAAACTCCAGGACTGATCTCCTTCAGAATGGAGTGGTTGGATCTCCTTGCAGTCCAAGGGACTCTCAAGAGTCTTCTCCAACACCACACTTCAAAAGCATCAATTCTTCAGCGCTCAGCCTTCTTCACAGTCCAACTCTCACCTCCATACATGACCACAGGAAAAACCATAGCCTTGACTAGACGGACCTTTGTTGGCAAAGTCATGTCTCTGCTTTTGAATATGCTATCTAGGTTGGTCATAACTTTCCTTCCAAGGAGTAAGCGTCTTTTAATTTCATGGCTGCAGTCACCATCTGTACTGATTTTGGAGCCCAGAAATAATAAAGTCTGACACTGTTTCCCCATCTATTTCCCATGAAGTGATGGGACCGGATGCCATGATCTTCGTCTTCTGAATGTTGAGCTTTAAGCCAACTTTTTCACTCTCCTCTTTCACTTTCATCAAGAGGCTTTTTAGTTCCTCTTCACTTTCTGCCATAAGGGTGGTGTCATCTTCATATCTGAGGTTATGGATATTTCTCCCGGCAATCTTGATTCCAGCTTGTGTTTCTTCCAGTCCAGCATTTCTCATGATGTTCTCTGCATAGAAGTTAAATAAGCAGGGTGACAATATACAACCTTGACACACTCCTTTTCCTATTTGGAACCAGTCTGTTGTTCCATGTCCAGTTCTAACTGTTGCTTCCTGACCTGCATACAGATTTCTCCAGAGGCAGATCAGGTGGTCTGGTATTCCCATCTCTTGAAGAATTTTCCACAGTTTATTGTGATCTACATAGTCAAAGGCTTTGGCATAGTCAATAAAGCAGAAATAGATGTTTTTCTGGAACTCTCTTGCTTTTTCCATGATCCAGAGGATGTTGGCAATTTGATCTCTGGTTCCTCTGTCTTTTCTAAAACCAGCTTGAACATCAGGAAGTTCACGGTTCACATATTGCCGAAGCCTGGCTTGGAGAATTTTGAGCATTACTTTACTAGCATGTGAGATGAGGGCAATTGTGCAGTAGTTTGAGCATTCTTTGGCATTACCTTTCTTTGGGATTGGAATGAAAACTGACCTTTTCCAGTACTATGGCCACTGCTGAGTTTTCCAAATTTGCTGGCATATTGAGTGCAGCACTTTCACAGCATCATCTTTCAGGATTTGAAATAGCTCAACTGGAACTCCATCACCTCCACTAGCTTTGTTCGTAGTGATGCTTTCTAAGGCCCACTGGACTTCACATTCCAGGATGTCTGGCTCTAGGTCAGTGATCACACCATCATGATTATCTGGGTCATGAAGATCTTTTTTGTACAGTTCTTCTGTGTATTCTTGCCATCTCTTCTTAATATCTTCTGCTTCTGTTAGGTCCCTACCATTTCTGTCCTTTATCGAGCCCATCTTTGCATGAAGTGTTCCCTCGGTATCTCTAATTTTCTTGAGGAGATCTCTAGTCTTTCCCATTCTGTTGTTTCCCTCTATTTCTTTGCACTGATCACTGAGGAAGGCTTTCTTATCCCTTCTTGCTATTCTTTGGAACTCTGCATTCAGATGCCTAAACCTTTCCTTTTCTCCTTTGCTTTTCACTTCTCTTCTTTCCACAGCTATTTGTAAGGCCTCCCCAGACAGCCATTTTGCTTTTTTGCATTTCTTTTCCATGGGGATGGTCTTGATCCCTGTCTCCTGTACAATGTCACGAACCTCATTCCATAGTTCATCAGGCACTCTATCTATCAGGTCTAGGCCCTTAAATCTATTTCTCACTTCCACTGTATAATCATAAGGGATTTGATTTAGGTCATACCTGAATGGTCGAGTGATTTTCCGTACTTTCTTCAATTTAAGTCTGAATTTGGTAATAAGGAGTTCATGTTTTTGTTGACTGTATAGAGCTTCTCCATCTTTAGCTGCAAAGAACATAATCAATCTGATTTCGGTGTTGACCATCTGGTGATGTCCATGTGTAGAGTCTTCTCTTGTGTTGTTGGAAGAGGGTGTTCACTGATGCTAGTGGTTTACTAATTGTGAAAAAGGCTTTTCTTCTCTTTAGTATTCACAAATTCTAAAGTATTCTTCTCTTTAGTATTTTCGTTTGCCTTTAGCAACAATGTTTAGTTAAATTATTTTGTCGTTAAACTTTTGCCAAGTGAGCTTATCCTTTGACTCTTAAATATTAAAAAGGAAAAGTTCTGAATCCTTCAGTAATTTACCTGTTCTTCAGATTATATTTGTCTTGTCTCTCTGTGCAGTTTCACTTATAATTCTTTCTAAAAGAAATGCCTGAGTAGCTTTAGTGACCTCTTCATTAATAAAGCATGTGAAATGTGCCTGAATATTTCATAGTATGATTCTCAAATTTTAGCTCTGCATGATAATACTTGATTCAATTGTTTGTCTCTGCTAAATAACAACTGCTAAATAATTTTCCTCAGGTTCTTGCCTGGAAAATCCATGGACAAAGTCCAGTGGGCTGTAGTCCATGGGGTCGCAAAGAATCAGACATGACTGAGTGTGCACATGCACACACACACATTGATAACAACTAAAGCACTTTAATGCCATAAAATCTAGGCAAAAGCTTAATAAGATAAGTTACTATAGTGATAATAATATTTCTAAAATATGATAGCTTGCTAATATTATTATCTTCTAAAATAGAATTTGAGACATTGTTAACAATTTAAATTTTTTCCTTCTTTTTTCAGTTAGAAATACCCCTTCCCTTCAAATTAATTGTTGTTGTTGTTGTGTTATTCATTACTGTCCGACTCTCTGTGACGCCATGGACTTCAGCATGGTAAAAGAGGTGGAATCTATTTCCCCATATCTTGAATTTGAGTTGCTTTTGCTAATCAAATATCATGGAGGTAGCAGTATGCCAGTTCCAAGCCTAGGTCTTAAAAGAATCTGGGCATTTCCACTCACTCTCCTGGAACCCTGCCACTACCACCGTGAGAACAAATGTAGGCTACAGAATAGCTGGAGAATATAGTCCATGAGGTTGCAAATTTATCTCTCCCCTGGAGAGATGAATGGTTCCAGCCACCCCGAGTGAAGACATCCAAGACCAGCCAGGCATCAGCCAACTTATTAGCCAACTGCCGACATATGAGTGCGGGCAATTAAAACAGAAGGATCCAGGTAATCAATAGATTCCTGTATGTTTACCATTTAAGCCACTGAATTATGGGTGTTTTATTAAGTAGTAAGAACTAACTAAGCACTTTATGTATTTAGTGAAGGCGTAGATAATTTGGGCAGTTTTCCAAAGTCCTCACAATCAAAGTCTACTCTTGCTTTTAACTTAAACACACACATCATGTAAACACTTTCTCAATTTGAAATTCTCCTCTGACTCTTTCTAAGCTTGCAATTTTATATATATATATATATAAGTACAGTCACATCAGGGCTTCCCTGTTGGCTTGGTGGTAAAGAGTCCACTGCCAATTCAGGAGACCTGGGTTTGATCCCTTGGTTGGGGAAGATCTCCTGGAGAAGGAAATGGCAACCCACTCCAGTATTCTTGCCTGGAAAATCCCATGGACAGAAGAGCCTAGCAGGCTATAGTCCATGAGGTTGCAAAGAGTCGGACAAGACTTAACACCTGAACAACAATGACAAAAAGTCACGTTATTATTTAAAATGCATATATTAAATATGACTTTCTCTTTAAAACTCATCTGAAATGATATCTCAGTTATGATTTTTCTAAATAAATAAAAATGGGCATTTTAATTTAATTCCACCAAGTAAAAGCACAGAACCAAGTAAATGAATTTAGTCCACATCATTGTCTAACTTGGAATTGCCTTCAAGTTTGAACTGTTTGTAAACCTTTGTATGATTATATAATCTACATAATCTTAGAGAATTTGTTTGCATTAGCTCCAAACTTCATTTGAAGAAACAGAGTGATGGCTACATGATTACTTAAATATGTTTAAATATCTAAGGCAATGTAATTATATCATAACAATGGAAGTTTGCTCTTTGGTCATTGACTTTCTTCTGCTTATACTTTTGTCTTTGACAAATTCAGACACATGTTTAATTAGTTATTAATTCTCTGTGTGTGTGGATGCTAACTCATTTCAGTTGTGTCTGACTCTGTGCAACCCTAGGGACTATAGCCCACCAGGCACCTCTGTCCATGGGATTCTCCAAGCAAGAATACTGGAGAGGGTTTCCATGCCCTTCTCCAGGAGATCTTCCCAATCCAGGGATTGAACTCATGTCTCCTGCATTGGCAGGCAAGTTCTTTACCACTAGCACCATCTGGAAAGCCCAGTTCTATGCAGATCACTCCAAAATCTCTGTATATAACCACAGCTTACTTTTGAAGCATCAGGTACACTGTACAAAGTATGTATTAGATAATTAGACTTGCCATCCTGCAGGCACCTGTTAAAATATTAAATTCAAAGGTTATGTTTGGCTAAATAAACTTTAGCTTAACTTTTTCAAGACTGTCTTTAAACTTTTGTGAAAATCACATGCTATGACTCAATACATTAAAAAAAATAAAAGCAAATACACATTTGGAAATAATATAATTCTAAAGGTTAAACTTGTATGTCAGCCGTAAAGAAACTTGACAGCAAGAGAATGCTTCAGTTCAGTTCAGTTCAGTAGCTCAGTCATGTCCGACTCTTTGTGACCCCATGAACCACAGCACGCCAGGCCTCCCTGTCCATCACCAACTCCCAGAGTTTACCCAAATTCATGTCCATCGAGTCAGTGATGCCATCCAGCCATCTCATCCTCTGTTGTCCCCTTCTCCTCCTGCCCCCAATCCCTCCCAGAATCAGGGTTTTTTCCAATGAGTCAACTCTTTTCATGAGGTGGCCAAAGTATTGGAGTTTCAGGTTCAGCATTAGTCTTTCCAATGAACACCCGCTGGTCATAGCAAACACCCTCTTCCAACAACACAAAAGAAGACTCTACACATGGATATCACCAGATGGTCAACACCAAAATCAGATTGATTATATTTTTTGCAGCCAAAGATGGAGAAGCTCTATACAGTCAGCAAAAACAAGACCGGGAGCTGACTGTGGCTCAGATCATGAACTCCTTATTACCAAATTCAGACTTAAATTGAAGAAAGCAGGGAAAACCACTAGACCATTCAGGTATGACCTAAATCAAATCCCTTATGATTATACAGTGGGAGTGAGAAATAGATTTAAGGGACTAGATCTGATAGATACAGTGACTGATGAACTATGGAAGGAGGTCCGTGACATTGTACAGGAGATAGGATCAAGACCATCCCCAAGAAAAAGAAATGCAAAAAAGTAAAATGGCTGTCTAAGGAGGGCTTACAAATAGCTGTGAAAAAACGGGAAGTGAAAAGCAAAGGAGAAAAAGAGATATACCCATTTGAATGCAGAGTTCTGAAGAATAGCAAGAAGAGATAAGAAAGCCTTCCTCAGTGATCAGTGCAAAGAAATAAAAGAAAACAATAGAATGGGAAAGACTAGATATCTCTTTAAGAAAATTAAAGATACCAAGGGAGCATTTCATGCAAAGATGGGCTCAATAAAGGACGGAAATGTACGGACCTAACAGAAACAGAAGGTATTAAGAAGAGATGGCAAGAATACACAGAAGAACTGTACAAAAAGATCTTCATGACCCAGATAATCACAATGGTGTGATCACTCACCTAGAGCCAGACATCCTGGAATGTGAAGTCCAGTGGGCCTTAGAAAGCATCACTATGAACAAAGCTAGTGGAGGTGATGGAATTCCAATTGAGCTATTTCAAATCCTGAAAGAGAATGCTTAGGGAGGTTTTTTTTTTTTTTTATAAACCTTGAATTTCCAATATAAGCAGCCTATTATTTAACCTATCAGAGTTAAATTTAATTTAACAGCTTACTTTAACCCTTTTATTTAAGAGACCTACTCTGTCTAACAACATGAACATTTAAGTTATGTCTGTTAGTTTTAATATAAGTAATGTACAGCATAATGTTTGAAAAAAGCAAAACTATTTTAGGTTTTGAGATTCATTCCAAATGCTCCTTTTAATGAAATCTGTTTCTCTACTTAAAAATTAGTATTTATGATTTTATATTTTCCCTTTCAAAGAAGGATTTCCTAAGTCATTTCCACACTCAAAAACCAGATATGTTTAAAACTTAATTCCTCATTTTCTTTACAAGACCTTGAATAGAACTCTTTTGTTGCTGTTTTATTAGTGTCTAAATTATCTCTTTTAATGACTATTAAACTTTCACATTTTTCTTCACATATTTGACAAATGCAGAAATGAATATTTTGCTTTACAAATAAGCACATTCTGTTTTCAAAACATTCATGTACATGACCATTAAATTCAAATAAATAGAAATGTCAAGAAGAGAGACAATGAATAACTTTTAAGTTTTTGGCCACTAATTCCAAGTTGGAAATTTGGTAATTTAGAAAAGAACATACTTTATAAAGATGGGGCTGGGAATCATGCTAAGACTGACATAGACATGAGAACTCCAAAATGTAAAGAAAGGCATCCCAAATAAAGTGAAGTAAGAAATTAATTTGAAGTAATATTTTCCAAGGAGAGGGATGGTGGGATAGGAAGTCAAAATCTGAATATCTTCTGCTGTCTTCTTAGCCATGGAGCATGCCTTTAACTTATACTTCAAATTAGCTTGGTTTTGCACAGATGCAAGTAAAGCCCTTTTCATTCATGTTCACTACTTGCCCTATGACAAGAAGTAGCTTTGGAGTCACTGTGTTTCTGTTAGACATTCTCTTAGAAGGTCAGAGTCATATAAGCCCTTTCTATAATTGCTTTGCCAACATGTATGCTGTCGCTTCAGTCGTGTCTGACTCTGTGTAACCCTATGGACTGCAGCCTGCCAGGCTCCTCTGTCCATGGGTTCTCAAGGCAAGAATAATCTCCTTAAATCTGCATAAATATAAAAGCTGCTTGAAATACCAGCTCATAAAGTAACTCCTTCAAATGCTATAGAAACATAAAATACATAAAACTTGTGCTTGAGTTTCTGTAGTTCTGTACCTTGCTATGACCTAAAATGACTTGCTATTAAATGTTAATAATAGTTCATAGACCAGGATTTTTTTTAAAGCCTCAAAAGCTGACTTTGATGTGTGATTTCTTTGAAGAGCCATGATCTGTAGCCATTTATGACACTAGCAGAGTCGGACACGACTGAAGCGACTTAGCAGCAGCAGCAGCACGCCACTAGCAATTTTCTGTGCTCTGTGACCCTTTAATTTGGATTAGAAACTAAAGCTACATATCCACCATGTTCTGTGTGCCGTATTCTCAAAGGTCATCATGAATTTTTTATTTGCTCTTTTATATTTCAGTGTCAGTCAGAGCATAATTGAGTACTCTTTGTTTTCCAAGATGAGAAGTGAAAAAAAAATGAAAATAGCAATTATTAAAATGTCTTACTTTTCCCCAAAACTTGTAAGACTGTTTTCCATTCTAGCACTCTAAAATAACAGAAATCCTGAAAGTAAAACCTAACTTTTTTTTGACAGTTTTGAATAGAATAGAGAGTTTGCTGCAATTCTGATGTAGAAAAAAACTGTCAGATACAAAATTTACAAGGGAAGAATAGACCTTAAAGTTGACCATAGTGTAATCACAATAAGACACTAAATTAGGTGTATAAAGAGCAGGCATTTGTTACTGGGCTGCCAGAAAGTGATTTTCTATGGATCTGTGCTCTCCTTGCCTTATTTTTTAATGTTCCCGGATTCTTATTTACAATGTGGTTATTAATATTATACTTGCCCTATCGTTTTTCCTTATGTATTAAAATTTTTCTTAAAAGATAAAATATAAAATGTAAGTAAAAATTCATGCCATGGGAAATAAGGTTTTATATGTTTTACACTTTCCTTATTCCACCAAAAAAAAGAGCTTATTGAAGGACCAAAAAGTAAATTAACACATAAAGAAAAGAAAAGAAATAAGAGTTCGTCTTCCATTAGTAATTTGAAATTTCTAACTGAAGAAAGATTTCCAGTATAGAATAGTCTAAACTTCTAAAAAAATATTTTTTTAAATCTTCCGAAATGTCAGTTCAGTTCAGTTCAGTCGCTCATCGTGCCCAACTCTTTCTGACCCCATGAATTGCAGCACGCCAGGCCTCCCTGTCCATCATCAACTCCCGGAGTTCACTCAGACTCATGTCCATCGAGTCAGTGATGCCATCCACCCACCTCATCCTCTGTCATCCCCTTCTCCTCCTGCCCACAATCCCTCCCAGCATCAGAGTCTTTTCCAATGAGGCAACTCTTCGCATGAGGTGGCCAAAGTACTGGAGTTTCAGCTTTAGCATCATTCCTTCCAAAGAAATCCCAGGGCTGATCTCCTTCAGAATGGACTGGTTGGATCTCCTTGTAGTCCAAGGGATTCTCAAGAGTCTTCTCCAACACCACAGTTCAAAAGCATCAATTCTTCGGCGTTCAGCCTTCTTCACAGTCCAACTCTCACATCCATACATGACCACAGGAAAAACCACAGCCTTGACTAGACGGATCTTTGTTGGCAAAGTAATGTCTCTGCTTTGAATATGCTATCTAGGTTGGACATAACTTTCTTTCCAAGGAGTAAGCGTCTTTTAATTTCATGGCTGCAGTCACCATCTGTACTGATTTTGGAGCCCAGAAAAATAAAGTCTGACACTGTTTCCACTGTTTCCCTATCTATTTGCCATGAAGTGATGGAACCGGATGCCATGATCTTCATTTTCTGAATGTTGAGCTTTAAGCCAACTTTTTCACTCTCCTCTTTCATCAAGAGGCTTTTTAGTTCCTCTTTACTTTCTGCCATAAGGGTGGTGTCATCTGCATATCTGAGGTGATTGATATTTCTCCCGGCAATCTTGATTCCAGCTTGTGCTTCCTCCAGCCCAGCATTTCTCATGATGAACCCTGCATAGAAGGTAAATAAGCAGGGTGACAATATACAGCCTTGACGTACTCCTTTTCCTATTTGGAACCAGTCTGTTGTTCCATGTCCAGTTCTCACTGTTGTTTCCTGACCTACACACAGATTTCTCAAGAGGCAGGTCAGGTGGTCTGGTATTCCCATCTCTTTCAGAATTTCCCACAGTTTATTTTGATCCACACAGTTAAAGGCTTTGGCATAGTCAATAAAGCAGAAATAGATGTTTTTCTGGAACTCTCTTGCTTTTACCATGATCCAGCAGATGTTGGCAATTTGATCTCTGGTTCCTCTGCCTTTTATAAAACCAGCTTGAACATCAGGAAGTTCATGGTTCACATATTGCTGAAGCCTGGCTTGGAGAATTTTGAGCATGACTTTACTAGCATGTGAGATGAGGGCAATTGTGCAGTAGTTCGAGCATTCTTTGGCATTGCCTTTCTTTGGGATTGGAATGAAAACAGACCTTTTCCAGTCCTATGGCCACTGCTGAGTTTTCCAAATTTGCTGGCATATTGAGTGCAGCACTTTCACAGCATCATCTTTCAGGATTTGAAATAGCTCAACTGGAATTCCATCACCTCCACTAGCTTTGTTCGTAGTGATGCTTTCTAAGGCCCACTTGACTTCACATTCCAGGATGTCTGGCTCTAGGTCAGTGATCACACCATCATGATTATCTGGGTTGTGAAGATCTTTTTTGTACAGTTCTTCTGTGTATTCTTGCCACCTCTTCTTGATATCTTCTGCTTCTGTTAGGTCCATACCATTTCTGTCCTTTATCGAGCCCATCTTTGCATGAAATGTTCCCTTGGTATTTCTAATTTTCTTGAAGAGATCTCTTGTCTTTCCCATTCTGTTGTTTTCCTCTATTTTTTTGCATTGATCACTGAAGAAGGCTTTCTTATCTCTTCTTGCTATTGTTTGGAACTCTGCACTCAGATGCTTATATCTTTCCTTTTCTCCTTTGCTTTTCACTTCTCTTATTTTCACAGCTATTTGTAAGGCCTCCCCAGACAGCCATTTTGCTTTTTTGCATTTCTTTTCCATGGGGATGGTCTTGATCCCTGTCTCCTGTACAATGTCACGAACCTCATTCCATAGTTCATCAGGCACTCTATATATCAGATCTAGGCCCTTAAATCTATTTCTCACCTCCACTGTATAATCATAAGGGATTTGATTTAGGTCATACCTGAATGGTCTAGTGGTTTTCCCTACTTTCTTCAATTTCAGTCTGAATTTTGTAATAAGGAGTTCATGATCTGAGACACAGTCAGCTCCTGGTCTTGTTTTTGTTGACTGTATAGAGCTTCTCCATCTTTGGCTGCAAAGAATATGATCAATCTGATTTCGGTGTTGACCATCTGGTGATGTCCATGTGTAGAGTCTTCTCTCGTGTTGTTGGAAGAGGGTGTTTGCTATGACCAGTGCATTTTCTTGGCAAAACTCTATTAATCTTTGCCCTGCTTCATTCCATATTCCAAAGCCAAATTTTCCTGTTACTCCAGGTGTTTCTTGACTTCCTACTTTTGTATTCCAGTCCCCTATAATGAAAAGGACATCTTTTTTGGATATTAGTTCTAAAAGGTCTTCTAGGTCTTCATGGAACCATTCAACTTCAGCTTCTTCAGCGTTACTGATTGGGGCATAGACTTGGATTACTGTGATATTGAATGGTTTGCCTTGGAAATGAACAGAGATCATTCTGTTGTTTTTGAGGTTGCATCCAAGTACTGCATTTCGGACTCTTTTGTTGACCATGATGGCTACTCCATTTCTTCTGAGGGATTCCTGTCCACAGTAGTAGATATAATGGTCATCTGAGTTCAATTCACCCATTCCAGTCCATTTTAGTTCACTGATTCCTAGAATGTCGACATTCACTCTTGCCATCTCTTGTTTGACCACTCCAAAATGTAAGGCTAGTTTAATATGTATACTATATAGTATAAGAAACTTTCTGCAACTTGAAAAAAAAAAAAGGAAAGAAGGAAGGAAGGGATGGAGGATAGAGAGGGAGAGAAAGGGGAAAGAAAAAAGGAATCTAGAGAAGATTTAAAAATACTTAAATACAGAGGACTGTAAGAATACTGTCCACCTTCCACATTGATTCAAGTGGACAGTAAGACATATTTTTTCCTCTCAATAATCTGTAGCATGAGGCCAAGTTTATTTAAATTAAGAGAAACAATTCTTTCTAGCTTTGTGGCTAAAAATAAAGCAAACAACAAACAAAAAACTCTGGGCAAAAATATGAGCCCAGGCATTTGGGGAAAGCAAAGGAAAATTTGGAACATTTCATTTAAATGTACATGAGCTCATAATGAAAAAAATCACAAAATAGACAAGGGAATAATACACTTTGAGAGAGTCAAAAAATAACAAAGAGTATATTCTAACCTACAATATATTCTAACCTGCAACAACTTTTTAGTTAGCACTGTCAGATAAATAATATGAAATAACAAAATTTGACATGTTAAAAGACTAAAATGAAAAATTAAACAAGAAAGAAACATAAGCTATACAATATGACTAGGAATTTTTGAACTATTAAATGAAATTCTGTTAAATAAGATATAAAACAGTTGAAATTTATGACTCAATACAAATGAGTACCAAATAAATAAGTCATGGGAATATAATGTACAGCATCGTGACTATAGTTATCAGTTCAGTTCAGTCACTCAGTCGTGTCTGACTCTTTGCGACCCCATGAGTTGCAGCATGCCAGGCCTCCCTATCCATCATCAACTCCCGGAGTTTACTCAGACTCACGTCCATCAAGTCAGTGATGCCATCCAGCTATCTCATCCTCTGTCATCCCCTTCTCCTCCTGCCCCCAATCCCCCCCAGCATCAGAGTCTTTTCCAATGAGTCAACTCTTCGCATCAGGTGGCCAAAGTACTGGAGTTTCAGCTTTAGCATCATTCCTTCCAAAGAAATCCCAGGACTGATCTCCTTCAGAATGGACTGGTTGGATCTCCTTGCAGTCTAAGGGACTCTCAAGAGTCTTTTCCAATACCATAGTTCAAAAGCATCAATTCTTCAGTGCTCAGCTTTCTTCACAGTCCAACTCTCACATCCATACATGACCACAGGGAAAACCATAGCCTTGACTATAGTTATAGTGGTAGTTATAATACATAGCATAGTTTTATATATAATATATAATAGTTATAGCTATGATACACTATTGTATATTTGAAAGTTGCTAAGAGTAGATCTTAAAAGTTCTCAATACAAGAAAAAGACATTCTGTAACTATGCATCACAGTGAGTGATAACTAGACTGACTCACGGTAGTTGCCATTTTGCCATATATACAAATATGTTTGCTAGTTAGTATTAGTGCGAGTCGTTCAGCCATGTTAAATTCTTTCGACCCCGTGGACTGTAGCCTGCCAGGCTCCTCTGTCCTTGGAATTCTCCAGACAAGAATACTGGAGTGGGTTGTCATTTCCTTCTCCAGGGGATCTTCCCAACCCAGGGATCAATCCCAGGTCTTTTGAACTGAAGGCAGATTCTTTCTCCTTCAATTAAAACAAGTTAAAATAGATAACTAAATATAGAAGCTCAAGCCTCTCTCTGAACCTACTGATTCTGAATCTACATTTCAACCAGATCCACAGGAGATTCCTATCCTCTTTAAAGTTGGAGAAGCTGTGGGGTAGAAAATAATTGAATTGGTAACCTTTAGTAAGATGTTTTCATTTTACCCTGATGGCAATAGGGAGATAATAAACATTTTAAGTACAGTTGACATTTGAACAATACAAATTAGAAATGCACAGGTCCACTTACACATAAATATTTTTCAACAGTAAGTACTACAGGAGTCTTCCATGGTTGGTTGAATCCATGAATGTAGAGGAACCATGGGTACTGAAGACCAGCTACAAATTATATGCAGATAATCCCCATGTGGTTCAAGGATCAACTGTAAAAAATAAATAAATTGTTGTTTAGTGGCTAAGTCCCAGGGTAGAGAACCAAAACTGTGCACAGACAGAGAATGAGGGAGACTTTACAAACGCACAACAAAATGACTATTAACACTAGAACAACACAGTGATAATCTGGTCGCGTGATCTGAATCCTAAGCCTATGCTTTTTAGTGGTACCTCACTTCAACACTTCTGGAAACTTAAATCGGCAGGTCAGTGTAACAGACATTGCAAGAAAAAAAAAGGACAAGAAAAGATTGGAGTGATACAAGAACCAAGACTGGAATGTGATCAATCATCCAACCTTAAATAACAAGCAAACAATCAGGAAATAATCTCTTAATTATTAGAAAGGAATCAATTCTAGGGACCACGCTATGCCCACCTCTGTCCCTAAGCAACTGTTTGACCTTAGGCACACAATTTAACCTCCAATGGTCTCAGTTTACTCACAAAAATCCTTACCAGTGAATTAGTCAATTTACTACAAAAGTTAATTATCTCTATTATAAAACAAAAGGTATTGACATTTTGAAACATTTTGTTTTTGAGTGATGATTTTCATCATTATTTGTTCCTTCCCTTCAGAGAGGAAATCCAATAGCTTCACTCCTCAGTGAACTCCAGCTATGTGTAGTTAACAAAATGTTCCTTCATTCCTGACAAACAGTCCTAGGGAGATTATCCCCGCTGAGTTTGTCAGCTGTAGATAAGAGGGCCAGATGACACTGGGAACGGGCTAAGAGTGCTCACTTGAATTGAAGTTATAAGTGTACAAGCTGCATTTTTGACCAAAATGATACACGGTGGCCTAAAAACTACATGGCAATTTCTCATAATAGGCTTCAGGCAAAGCTTTAAATTATAAAGCTCATACTAACTGTATTACATCAGGGCGAGTTAGAAATGGTAAGGATCTGTTTTCGAAAATATTAGTGGGGTGATTCCTTGGGCTTTCTCATTTTAAAATTGAGCATGGATATAATAAATATTTCCCCAGACTACTAAAAAAGTGTACAATCAGAACGCAATTAAGTAGTGTTACAGTGTTTCTCTGTGTCTGTCACCCCAAATGTATTCCTCAGCTTAAAACCTGAGCATGTTGTGGACAGATAAATAAGAGTTTTTTTCAATATGGGAGCATGCTCCCAGAAAACAGGATTTAACAATCCTTCAAGGACCCTGGGACATGGTGCTTCAAGCTATGAGAGTGATTCCAAGAAGCAAGCAAAAGGATTGCACATGTACAGTGATGTGAAAACACCAGTATTACACTGGCTGCTGCTGCTAAGTCACTTCACTCGTGTCCGACTCTGTGCAACCCCATAGACAGCAGCCCACCAGGCTCCCCCATCCCTGGGATTCTCCAGGCAAGAACACTGGAGTGGGTTGCCATTTCCTTCTCCAATGCATGAAAGTGAAAATTGAAAGTGAAGTCGCTCAGTCGTGTCCGATTCTTAGCGACCCCATGGCCTACAGCTTACCAGGCTCCTCTGTCCATGCGATTTTCCAGGCAAGAGTACTGGAGTGGGAGTAGCAAATGTGATGAAATTATTCTACATTCTAATAACTATGTCAAAAAATCAGTTTTATAGTATGTCATCTAACATTTTATGATACCTAATACGCATATAGTTCACAGGAGAAGAAATTTAGATGTCAAAAAGCATATGACAAAATGCAGTCTTAGAGTTTTTTTATTGAGAATAATGGACATATAAAACATCTGTCTATAAATATTATATTTATCAATTTTAATATATATGATATTGAAATAAAGATTCAATATTTATTGCTTACTTTTAAAACAAAAATAATAAATCAATTATGCATTAATATACATAACACATTCTTCATAATTACATTTTAAAGAAGAAGAAAAGTGAAAAAGAGAAACTTGTACTTTTCTGCAAATCATTTTACTGCTTGTCTACCTCCACATTCACTTTGTTGCAATAGGACATGCCAAGCTACCTCTGGAAAACTCCACTTGGGAAAGAATGAGCATGAAAAACACAAGTAATAATGTTATTTTGTAAAAGTAACTTTGGCCTCACAGATCCCAAACTACAATTTAAGAACTATTGACCCCCTAGAGAGACTCCCTACTTGTTTATAAGGAGTCATTCAAAGCTACTTATTGCAATATTTTCAAATGAAAGAAAAATGGAAACAACACAAATATACATTCATTTAGAATTCACTATGTTATTATTGGGGCTTCCCAGGTGGCACTAGTGGTAAAGAACCCATTTGCCAAGGCAGGAGATGTAAAAGACACACGTTCATCCCTGGGTCAGGAAGATGCCCCGGAGGAAGGCCTGGCAACCCACCAGGATTCTCGCCTGGAGGACCCCATGGACAGAGGAGCCTGGTGGGCCAGAGTCCATAGGGTCACAAAAAGTCGGACATGACTGAAGCAGCTTAACATGCACACAGAATATTATTGATAAATTCATAAAGTAAATTTTGTTTAACAGTAAAAGTGAATTCCTAGAGATACATGTATCTGCATTGGTAAATCTCACAAATGAATTTGAGACCAAAAAGGGTTACTGAAGGATGCACACAGTATGATAAAACAAGTAAAAAATCTTGAAACGTGCAAAGAAAAGCATATATTTTCTGAGGACACATAGATTTGCCCTAACTATGATATAGATAAATATGCAATATTTATCTCATATAAAATAGATAAACATGAGATATTTATCTCATATGAAATAGATAAATAATGAATCTATAGGAGTTACTTGTTTTCTCTGGGTGTAGTAGAAGGAAACACAGGTAAAGAAGAGTGGACATGTGATTTTGGTTACATTTATTTAAATTTAATTTCATGGGTTAACTTTATTTTATTCACTTATACAGTTTTGTGGTTTGAAAGAGTTTATACTTTTGCTAATAATTATTATTAGTTATGAATAATTACCTGATAATTATGATAATTGTTGATAATAATTATAATTATATAAATGTCACAGTGATACAATATGAAAAGGTATAGATTTCTAGTAATGAAATAACTCCAAGGATGTAATAACTATAATTAATAATACTATTGAAAGTGGCTAAGAGAATATATCCTAAAAGTACTTATCCTCAGGAAAACATTTTTGCAACTATATATGGTGACAGATGTTAACCAGACTTATTGCAGTGATCGCTTGTAGTACATACCTCAGCATTCCACAACAAATTCAAGGTCCTGTGTGCTACACCTAAGACCTGCTGCACCAAAAGAAAAAGAAAGAAAGAAAGAAAGGAGGAAGGAAGAAGAGAAGTTGACAAAAGAATTTGACTTGGAGAGAAAGACACAGGATTCCTGGTCAGGGTTGAGGATTGTACCCATTTATTTTTTCTTCCGTGTTGCAATGAATGAATTGTCCAGGTTCCTTTGTAAAGCTTGGTCTTCTTCTGTATGATAGATCCTATCCCTTTTCACCTACTTAAAACTATCATTCCTGCAGTTATATTCCATATCTCCTACATTATCAATTTTCCATTTTTATTGTAGTATTCCCATAATTTCACTAATACAATATATTATTTCTTGTAACTGAAGAAAAACTTCCAAGACTTCAAATCCCCTTTTGGTAGTCATTCCTTCCCTGCTATCCCTGACAGCAAAATTTATATGTGGAATCTAAAAATGTCAAGACATGGAAACAGAGAATTGACTAGTAGCTTCCAGAGGTTTCCAGGGGTGAGAGAAATGGGGAGATGTTGGTCATAGAGCACAAACTTTCGTTTATATGATAAATAAGCTCTGGAGATCCAGTGTACAACACAGTGATTTCAGCTAATAATTATTCTATTGGATCCTTGAAATTTGCTGAGTAGATTTTAAATGTTCTCACTACACATACCCCCAAAAAATGGTAACTGGTGAGGTTATAGGGCTTCCCAGGTGATGCCAGTGATAAAGGTACTGCCGGCCAATTAAGTAGACATAAGAGATGTAGGTTTGATCCCTGGGTCACGAAGTTCCCTGAAGAAGGAAATGGCAACCGACTCCACTATCCTTTCATGGAGAATCGCATGGACAGGAGCTTTGAGGCTACACTCCATGGGGTCACAAAGAGTCGGACATGACTGAAGTGACACAGCACACTGAGGTTAGGGATGTGTCAATTAACTCAATTGTGATAATTATTTTGCAGTGTGGGCTTCCCTTGGACTCTTAAGAGTCCCTTGGACTGCAAGGAGATCAAACCAGTCCATCCTAAAGGAAATCAGTTCTGAATGTTCATTGGAATTACTGATGTTGAAGTTGAAACTCCAATACTTTGGCCACCTGCTGTGAAGAACTGACTCATTAGAAAAGGCCCTGATGCTGGGAAAGATTGAGGGCAGGAGGAGAAGGGGATGAAAGAGGATGAGATAGTTGGATGGCATCACCGACTCAATGGACATGAGTTTGAGTAAACTCCAGGAGTTGGTGATGGACAGAGAAGCCTGGCATGCTGCAGTCCATGGGGTCCCAAAGAATTGGACACAACTGAGCGACTGAACTGAACTGAGCTGTAGGTTTCCCTTGTGGCTCAAACTATAAAGAATCCACCTACAATGCAGGAGACCTGGGTTGATTTCTGGGTTGGAAAGATCCCCTGGAGGAGGGCACAGCAACCCAGTCCAGTGTTCTTGCCTGGAGAATCCCATGGACAGAGGAGCCTGGAGAGCTACAGTCCATGAGATTACAAAGAGTTGGACATGACTGTGCAACTAGGTACAGCACAGCACAGCACATATATTACATCATTACACTGCAGAGCTTTAAAAAATCACACTATACAACCTTAAAAAATAAAAACAAACCTTCTCAAAAGTGTTAGTCAGATCTCTGTCCTGTGTTCTCTATTTCATTCACTCCAATCAAGATTTTTGTCCCCAAGACTGAAACAGTTACTGTCAAGGTCACTGATAGTCTCTCTTTCTATTCAATCTTTTGACATCTTATGACGAAAACACTCTCCTTCTTGGACTTTGACCTGGCATTCAGAAATGTTCAGCCATTTATGATAAGAGCAATTAATGCTGTTAATATTTGTCAATGATAACACATATGGATAAATGACTATTTAAGAATATTTAAGACCATTTTCAGGAAGCCAAATATTATTTTTAAAGGTTATAAATCCTTCTGATTCTGAAAGATGACTTGATTTTGTAATTCTCTTTTATTCAAATTTTAATAATAGCAATAGTGTTCTGATTGTGAATATCACCCTTCCTCATGTCAACTATGGGAATAATTTCAAACCACACTATTAAATAAAACTGACTTGTTTAAAAGGAAATGAAACGAAGCAATATCATCAGACTCAATCCCTGCATGCCACATCTCTGACATGTGCTATTTTTCTTGCAATGCTATCATTTTAATTGCTAGGCAGAGATTAGGGAACACCTGATGATTGACTGAGCCAGCCCTGAATGGATCTACTGTGTGATTATTCTCCCCTATATGAGTGTCATGAGGAAAATAAGATAAATCAATAGTTCTTTCATCTGAGGATATATACCCTATCCCAAAATGTTGTGTGTGGATAAGCAAGTTAGGTTTTTATTTTGATAATAAGTATTTTGGTTCAAACAGTATTTTGTTGAACCAATTTTACTTAGTAATTGTTGAAAGATTTGTTTCTCCTTCAAAAGATATTTGGTCTCAGAGTATCTGAGCAGACATCTTTATCTACATTCTCAACTTTTGTGCCTCCACCCTTGAAAACATTTCCAACAGTTTCCATTTTAGAGTAGTTTCCTCTTTCTTCTTTTCCATTTATGTGCATTATCATTTTTCTCCTCCAATCTGAGATGTCATAAAATCAAAGATGATTGCTTAATAAAACAAAAAGTGTCAGTCGTCACAAGCAAAAATACACATTTATTTAATGTCAGTAAATGATACACTGGCAACAGCAGAAGATAATTACATAAATCCACTGAAAGCAGATCACTACCAAGTAGATTGATGAGCATCAGCCACCTCGATTTCCTACCAAAACACCCAGCTGTCAATTTTATCATCTGACAGCATTACAAATTCCCTCAAGTCCTCAATGAAACTACAAATTCTTGCCCATGGGTCAGTATCTGACAAAATTGCAATCATTTTCTATTTGTATTTTCAACATCTCTGTATCATTCAGGAAAATCCTTGCCTATGGGTAATCAAAAGGTAAGGGGCTTTCCAGGTGGTGCTAGTGGTAAAGAACCCACCTGCCAATGCAGGATACACGGGTTCAGTCTCTGGGTCTGGAAGATCCCCTGGAGGAGGGCTTGGCAATCGACTCCAGTATTCTTGCCTGGAGAATCCTAAGGACAGAGGAGCCTGGTGGGCTATGGTCCATAGGGTTGCAAAGAGTCAGACATGACTGAAGGGACTTAGCACACACACAAACAAAAGGTACCTTAAATTTTTGCAAACTTAACATTGCTTATCTAAGTGAAGTTCTAACAAAAATATCCAGAATACTTTAAATGTAAACATGACTGTCAGAATACTGGAGCTACCTAAATGAATGTATCGAGAATGTTATAACTTATTGATGATGATAAAGTTTTGACTATTGATGATATAGTCAAAGCTATGGTTTTTCCAGTAGTCATGTATGAATGTGAGAGATGGACCATAAGGAAGGCTGAGTGCTAGAGAATTGATGACTTCAAACTGGTGCTAGAACAGACTTTTGAGAGCCCCTTGGACAGCAAGAAGATCAAACCTGTTAGTCCTAGACAAAATCAACCCTGAATATTCATTAGAAGCTCTGATGCTGAAGTTGAAGCTCCAATACTTTGGTCACCTGATGTGAAGAGCCGACTCATTAGGAAAGACCCTGATGCTGGGAAAGACTGAAGGCCAAAGGAGAAGAGGGTGGCAGAAAATGAGATGATTAGAAGCATCACAGACTCTGAGCAAACTCTGGGAGATAGTGAAGGTCAGGGAAGCTTGGTGTGCTGCAGTCCATGGGATCACAAGGAGTCAGACATAACTTAGCAACTGAACAACAAAAATTGATATTATAACATATCGCCATAACCATTTCTGACCTGGCCTTCATGCATTTCACAGAAGAGTTAGCTTCTTAAATATTAACAGATTTTTTTTTTTTAATTTCATGGCTCCTTAGACCCTGGAATGCTATTGAAAGCTCTAAATAATATTCTTTCATGCTGCAGGAACAATTCATTCACTCAGGAATTCAGTAACTTTAACAAATATGCCAGTTACCAACTAAGAACTAAGGATAAAGGAGCAGTAAAATAATAAAGCTTTAATTTTATGCAGGGCTTCATAATGTAGAAGGAGATACAGACATTAAAGCCTGAAGAAACGTTTGCAACTTCAAGGTGAAAGGACTCAATTGAGCACCACACAAATCAGTGACATGACATCCATGTCAACATATAATGTTTGTTTTGTTTTGTTTTAAATGAATGGAAAATTAAGAAAAATTATCCACATGGTACCAAATAGCTAATAGAAATAGAAATGTAAAAAACAAGAATGACCCCAGATGACTCACCCACAATAACAATGCTGGAACATATTTTAAGTGGATGATATTTACTTTAAAAATTCAATTTTAAATTGGGCTATTATTCATGTGTGAGGACATTCTTAGACATAGTCAATGATGCAGAAGTTTCCCATGCATTCTCATAAATTAAAATCTGTCAAAAAATATTCCAGAGAAACCAGAAATTAATAAAAATAATGACCTGAAAAACAATGAAGTGTGACATTTTTTCAAAAGTGGTCAGTGAAATCAATTAAAGTGATCTAAAACCAAATAATTATATTTGAAATTATTGTAAAGCTTAATTCAAACATTAAAGCAAATCTTAGAGGAAATACATACTACAAAAGGGAAATTAACGATAATACCGAGCTCATATCTCACAAAGTTGTGTGTAAGGATTAAATTATTTAATACTTGCAAGTGCTTAGAGCTATGAATAGTACATATGCTCAGTCCCTTCAGTTGTGTCCAATTGTTTGCAACTCTATAGACTGTAGCCTGCCAGGCTCCTCTGTCCATGGGATTCTCCAGGCAAGAATACTGGAGTGGGTTGCCATGCCCTCCTCCAGGGGATCTTTCCAACCCAGGGATCGAATCTGCATCTCTTATGTCTCCTGCATTGCAGGCAAATTATGGCTGAGCCACCTAGGAAACCCATGAATAGTGCATAGCAAACACTTAATAACATAAAGCATGATGATTGAATAATAATGCCAAGGTGATATTACCATTCTTTCAGTTCAATTCATTCAGTTTAGTTCAGTAGCTCAGTTGTGTTTGACTCTTTGTTACCCCATGGACTGCAGCATGCCAGGCCTCCCTGTCCATCAACAACTCCCGGAGTTTACTCTAACTCATGTCCATCGAGTTAGTGATGCCATCCAACCATCTCATCCTCGGTCATCCCCTTCTCTTCTTGCCTTCAATCTTTCCCAGCGTCAGGGTCTTTTCTAATGAGTCAGTTCTTCACATCAGGTGGCCAAAGTATTGGAGTTTCAGCTTCAACGTCAGTCCTTCCAATGAATATTCAGGACTGATTTCCTTTAGGATGGACTGGTGGGATCTCCTTGATGTCCAAGGGACTCTCAAGAATCTCCTACAACATCACAATGAAAAAGCATCAGTTCTTCAGTGCTCTGCTTTCTCTATAGTCCAGCTCTCACATCCATACATGACTACTGGAAAAACCATAGCCTTGACTAGCTGGACCTTTGTTGGCAAAGTAATGTCTCCGCTTTTTAATATGCTGTCAAGTTAGTCATAACTTTTCTTCCAAGGATCAAATGTCTTTTAATTTCATGGCTGCAGTCACCATCTGCAGTGATTTTGGAACCCACAAAAATAAAGTCTGCCACTATTTTCACTGTTTCCCCATCTATTTGCCATGAAGTGATGGGACCAGATGCCATGATCTTCGTTTTCTGAATGTTGAGTTTTAAGCCAACTTTTTCATTCTCCTTTTTCACTTTCCTCAAGAGGCTCTTTAGTTCTTCACTTTCTGCCATAAGGGTGGTGTCATCTGCATATCTGATAAATAATAAAAATGTTAATAAAAAATCAATTATTTATCCCAGCAATCTTAACTCCAGCTTGTGCTTCATCCAGCCCAGCATGATGTACTCTTTAATAGCTCAGATTATTGATTACCAGCAGGACACAGTGGGGCTCCTGAGCATAAAAACCTTTTTCATGGTCTTCTCTTGATTACAAGAAATAGGCTTCATTCAACCTTCCTGACCTTCACTCAAGTCCAACAGGCAGGTTCAAACAGTTGCTATCAATAGGGAAGGGAGGAAGTGCAGAGACAAGAAGAAACAGTGAAGAGAAACAATAATGCAGCCTGGGGCAAGGTCCCGGTTCCCTACCAAGGGACACACATAACAATATCTTTGAGCTGTTTTGCAGATATTGAAACCCCACAAGATGGCAGAAGTTAACTATACACTGCTCACAAGCACATAGATTCCAGGCCTATGGGACCCAGAAGGTTAATAATGCTGACTTCCATTTACTTCACCACCAAGCAATTAGAAGAACGTCCATGAACTGGTCACACACTCTTTGAACCATTTCTATAAAACTTCTCACTATCCTCTCCAGGCTGAAATGCAAGGAGTTTTGAGAGCAGTAGCCTATTGTGGCCCTTTTCTCTAGCAAAGGAATAAAGCTATTCTTTCTTACTATACCCAAAACTAAATCTCTGATTTAATTCAGTGCCAGGATACAGAGGCCAGATTTGACTTCATTATCTCTCTAAATCCAGGGTATAAAATAAAGGAAAGGTGGAGCATTTTACAATTTATGGAAGAAGAGATCCGTAGAGTCCAGCATCACATGGGCCTTAACAATATCCACTTTCTTGCTATCCTTAGACAACTCTCTTTCCGAATTCTCACTGAGCTCCTTTCAAATATTTAGTTTTAATCCAACAATCACTGTAGCCTTCATAACTTTGAAATACTACTGTTTCCTTCTGTATAGGGGAAATAAAGCAGAAATCACCAAACTGAAGCATGCTTAATTTTTACACAAAATAATTTTTGTGTCATCAACCATTTCTTCTTTTCTTCTTATTCAAAACAAGAGGTAATTCTGCTACTATGTAAATAACTGAAATAACCTTAAGGTATCTCTTTACCAATTATACTTTCAATACTTCCGTTCGAACTTTGGTGCTGGAGAAGACTCTTGAGAGTTCCTTGGACAGCAAGGAGATCAAACCAGTCAGTCCTAAAGGAAATCAACCCTGAATATGCTTTCTAAGTTCTGATGCTGAAGCTGAAGTTGCAATACTTGGGCCACCTGATGCAAAGAGCTGACTCATTGGAAAAGACCCTGCTGCTGGGAAAGACTGAAGGCAGGAAGAGAAGGAGGTGACAGTGGATGAGATGGTTGGGTGGCGTCACCAACTCAATGGGCATGAGTTTGAGCAAACTCAAGGAGAAAGTGAAGGACAGGGAAGCCTGGTGTGCTACAGTCCATGGGGGTCTCAAAGAGTTGGACTGAGCAACTGAACAACAACAACCTCCATTACAACATCTGAATCCTTTTAATCAGAACTTAAAATGCCTAAACCTTGCCTATTTAAAGTAATATTAATTTAAAACCTAGATGACTATCATTTTGTCTTCCCCTCTTCTTCCTTTCACAGTGAAAATTCTTGGGGTCATGTTAACAGAGGTCAATGATCATCATTCCTTATACCCCAAAGTCCAGAAAAATGTTGGGTTAACAAGACTGAGAAGGAAAATGTCATCTCGACTTGTAACTACTACTTATTGTCTCTGTACTCTACTGCTCTGTTATTGCTAGTAAACATTGACTTTGTATATGTTTATTTTATTAATGAATACATTTTGTGGCTTGCAGAATTAGGGTATCTTTTCATAATTATTCTTACAGTTTTTCTGAAAGACACAGAGTTTAATTTCATCTACTGAAAATGCTCTTTCTCTCTCTGGTGGAAACTCAATACATGCATATACAGAATTACTTTTACTCCCTGCAAAGAAGCTAATGAACATTTCCGGACTCAAGGAATAACACAATCTCCAACCAAGCATATGTTTAAAGATCACAGAAACATAAAAGAAAAAAAATGATATTTGGCATATACAAACAGAAACTTTTCGATACAATTATAAAGGAATATTTTCATACTTAAAATTTGCATAAAGTCTTAGAAGTTTGCTTTCTTTTTTCTTTTCTTTTCATTATTATTTAAGAAAGCACAAATGCAGATATTTCCCATTTGGGCTTGCTTATTAACAACCATGCTAAAGAAGCCAAATCCAGCTTCTGTACCCTGACACTGAATTAAATCTGGAAGACAGAGCTTTGAGTCAAGGAGAAAAGAATGGCTTTATGCTTTGCCAGACAAAGGGAGCCACAGCGGGCTAATGCCCTCAAAACTGTGTCTTGACCTGGAGGGGAAGTGAGTTTTATAGTAATGGTTCAAAGAAGGTGTGATCAGTTCATGGACCTTCTTGTGACTGAGTGGTGGTGATGAGGTAAGTGTAAGTCAGCATCATCAACATTCTGGGTCCAGTCAGACTGGGGTCTATGTGCTGATGGGCAGCATAGCATTAGTGTCTCCCACTTGCTGGTGGGTTCAGTATCTGGAGAACAGCTTAAGATACTGTTACGTATATTCCTAGATAAGGACTCAGGGCCTTGACCCATGGCTGCACTGTTGTATCTTTGACTGTTCTTGTCTTTACATCTGCCTAGTGTTAGTTGCTTCTGCTTTATTGACTATGCCAAAGGCTTTGACTGTGTGGATCACAATAAACTGTGGAAAATTCTTCAAGAGATGGGAATACCAGACCACCTGATCTGCCTCTGGAGAAATTTGTATGCAGGTCAGGAAGCAACAGTTAGAACTGGACATGGAACAACAGACTGGTTCCAAATAGGAAAAGGAGTTTGTCAAGGCTGTATATTGTCACCCTGCTTATTTAACTTATATCCAGAGTACATCATGAGAAACCCTGGACTGGAAGAAGCACAAGCTGGAATCAAGATTGCCGGGAGAAATATCAGTCACCTCAGATATGCAGATGACATCACCCTTATGGCAGAAAGTGAAGAGGAACTCAAAAGCCTCTTGATGAAGGTGAAAGAGGAGAGTGAAAAAGTTGGCTTAAAGCTCAACATTCAGAAAACGAAGATCATGGCATCCAGTCCCACCACTTCATGGGAAATAGATAGGGAAACAGTGTCAGACTTTATTTTTCTGGGCTCCAAAATCGCTACAGATGGTGACTGCAGCCATGAAATTAAAAGACGCTTACTCCTTGGAAGGAAAGTTATGACCAACCTAGATAGCATATTCAAAAGCAGAGACATTACTTTGCCAACAAAGGTTGGTCTAGTCAAGGCTATGGTTTTTCCTGTGGTCATGTATGGATGTGAGAGTTGGACTGTGAAGAAGGCTGAGCGCCGAAGAATTGATGCTTTTGAAGTGTGGTGTTGGAGAAGACTCTTGAGAGTCCCTTATACTGCAAGGAGATCCAACCAGTCCATTCTGAAGGAGATCAGCCCTGGGATTTCTTTGGAAGGAATGATGCTAAAGCTGAAACTCCAGTACTTTGGCCACCTCATGCGAAGAGTTGACTCATTGGAAAAGACTCTGATGCTGGGAGGGATTGCGGGCAGGAGAAGAAGGGGACGACAGAGGATGAGATGGCTGGATGGCATCACTGACTCAATGGACGTGAGTCTCAGTGAACTCCGGGAGTTGGTGAGGGACAGGGAGGCCTGGCGTGCTGCGATTCATGGGGTCGCAAAGAGCCAGACACTACTGAGCAACTGATCTGATCTGATCTGAGTGTTAGTTGTTCAGTCCAACTCTTTGTGATCCCATAGACTATAGCCCACAAGGCTCCTCTGTCCATGGGATTTCCGAGGCAAGAATACTGGAGTGGATTGCCATTCCCTTCTCCAGAGGATCTTCCCAACCCAGGGATCAAACCCAGGTCTCCTGCATTACAGGCAGATTCTTTAGCATTTGAGCTACAGGGAAGACCCTCTCTACATCCTCTCCCTTCCCTAATTAGCAACTGCTTGAATCTGTCTATTGGAACTCAGGGAAAAATCATGGAGGTTGAATGAAGCCTATTTCCTGTAATCAAGAAATGGGGAACACAGAAAGGCTTTTGTGCCCAGAAACCCTGCATGGTCCTGCTCAATATCACTAACAGGTTTCTGAGAAATTTATATTCAACTAACATAAATAGAATTTAAATCAGAAACATATAAATTAGCTGGGATAATGTCCAGAAGGACAATTTTGATGGACATTTTCAAACAGAAGCGTAAATGGAGCCTTTGTTTTCCACTGAAACCCACATATAATTCTTACTGTTGTTGTTTAGTCACTAAATCTTTGGGAACCTGTGGACTGTAGCCTGCCAGGCTCCTCTGTCCCATAGGATTTCCCAGGCAAGAATAGTGGAATGGGTTGCTATTTCCTTCACCAGTGGATCTTCCCAACCCAGGGATTGAACCTGAGTCTCCTATATTGGCAGGCAGATTCTTGACTGCTGCGCTACAGCAGTCTCTGCTTGGCCACACAAAATAAAGAAATCAAGGCAGAAGGAAAGAAAGAAGATCCATTGCCCAGGGTATCACAAAGCCAGGCCACCTCAGCTAATATGCTAGCTAGATGTGATAACCAATGAACTAGTATACTGACACTCTATACTGGCTTTTCAATGTACAGGGAGCCTAAACATTAGGATATGCAACACAGGATATGCACTGAAGAATTAGGATATGTGCCAAAGAATTGATGTGGTGCTGGAGAAGACTCTTGAGAGTCCCTTGGACTGCAAGGAGATCAAACCAGTCAATCCAAAAGAAAATCAGTCCTGAATATTCATTGGAAGGAATGATGCTGAAGCTGAAACTCCAATACTTTGGCCATCTGATGTGAAGAACTTACTCATTTGAAAAGACCCTGATACTGAGAAAGATTGAAGGCAGGAGGAGAAGGGGATGACAGAGGATGAGATGGTCGGATGGCATCACTGACTCGATGGACATGAGTTTGAACAAGCTCCAGGAGCTGGTGATGGACAAGGAAGTCTGGTGTGCTGCAGTCCATAGGACCGCAAATAGTTGGACACAACTGAGCTACTGAACTGAACTGAACACAGGCAACCTTTGATGTTCTGTGTCAAAGACTAGAATTCCTTTTACTGAGAGAACAGGAGGGTCAGCAATAAAATAGGAGGTGCTGGTGGCAGGCAGAGATACTATTACCCCATAGAAAAATTGAATAATACAGAATTGTCCAGGAAAACAATGACTGCTATTTCCTTTTGTCCCATTTCTTCCACTCCATTAACCCTTAGGCTCAGTCTAATATCTCTGCAAAGATTCCTCAGTTGATACTCTTAACCAAGGCTTTATCTATGTAATTAAGCCTGTATTGATATTGCTACCTTTTCTTTTTTCTTATTTTTTCTCTTCAGTGTAAATATTTATCATTAAAAGTTTCTGACTTGTGTTCAGAGATTTCTTTCATTCCTTGCCTCTTTCTCCCACTAAAGGTCAACAAACATGTTTTGTTTTTTCCTCCGTTAATCAGCTAACAGTGAGCTGACTCTCAGATTCAGACAGAATAATGAATAGGAAAGGGAAACGTGGCCAAACTGATCTTTGAGACAGGGATATGTGGAGAAGAATTCAGTAAGTAACAGTTCAGGAGGTTTTATTTCCAAAAGCTAAAAGGAAGAGCTTGTTGAAAAGTAGAAAGGAGAGAAAAATAGGAGAATAAGGGCAGATTTTTTTTTAAATTGTTTTTCCTCTGATCATTTTCAAATGTTTGTGAAAGTAGATGTCTGGAACAGTTGGTTTATCACCCCTGAATTTTGCTTGAAAAAACCTCATAAAAAGGGAGTGGAGATGGATGTCCCAAGCAGATACTTTATAATGTGTTGAAATTATATGAAGAGCTAAAGAAAACTAAGTGAAATGAAATCCAAATAGAAAGCATATTTGAGAAAGCAAAAAAGCAACAAAATAACCAATATAGTATACAGAAAACCAGAAGCCCTAAACAAAAGCTTCAGTTCAGTTCAGTCGCTCAGTCATGTCCAACTCTTTGCAACCCCATGGACAGCAGCACGCCAGGCTTCCCTGTCCATCACTAACTTCTGGAACTTGCTCAAACTTATGTCCATTGAGTGGGTGATGCCATCCAATCATCTCATCCTCTGTTCTCCCCTTCTCCTCCCACCTTCAATCTTTCCCAGAAACAGGATCTTTTCTAGTGAGTCAGTTCTTCGCATCAGGTGGCCAAAGTATTGGAGTTTCAGTTTCAGCATTAGCCCTTCCAATGAATATTCAGGACTGATTTCCTTTAAGATAGACTACTTGGATCTCCTTGCAGTTCAAGGGACTGTCAAGAGTCTTCTCCAACACCACAGTGAAAAAGCATCAATTCTTTGGTGCTCAGCTTTCTTTATAGCCCAACTCTCACATCCATACATGACCACTGGAAAAGCCATAGCTTTGACTAGACAGACCTTTGTTGGCAAAGTAATGTCTCTGCTTCATACTATGCTGTCTAAGTTGGTCATAGCTTTTCTTCAAGGAATAAGCGTCTTTTAATTTCATGGCTGCAGTCACCATCTGCAGTGATTTTGGAGCCCAAGAAAATAAAGTCTGTCATTGTTTTCCTTGTTTCCCCATCTACTTGCCATGAAGTGATGGGACCAGATGACATGATCTTAGTTTTCTGAATGCTGAGTTTTCAGCCAGCTTTTTTTCACTCTCCTCTTTCACTTTCATCAAGAGCCTCTTTAGTTCTTCTTCACTTTCTGCCATTAGGGTGGTGTCACATCACATATGAAGTTATTGATATTTCTCCCAGCAATCTTGATTCCAGCTTGTGCTTCCTCCAGCCCAGCATCTCTCATGGTGTACTATGCATATAAATTAAATGAGCAGGGTGACAATATACAGCCTTGATGTACTCCTTTCCTGATTTGGAACCAGTCTGTTGTTCCATGTCCAGTTCTAACTGGACCTGCATACAGATTTATCAGTAGGCAGGTCAGGCGGTCTGCCACAAAACAAAAGCTTCAGATAAGCTGAAAATAAACAGGAAATCAGAGCTTCAACTGACATAAAATACTGCAAAAAAGAATGTCAGCCTTAAATCAAAGGGCTGTCCCCAAAGGCAGTGTTTTCCTTGTGAAATTAAAATAAAAATTACCAGTTCAACTACATTCTCCTATATGACACCTTCAGAGATTTAGAAACCAAATATCATAATATATATTTAATAATATATAATAATAGATATATAATATACATTACATTCAAAGTCTAACTCTCATACTCATACATGACGCATGTCAAAGCTAAGGTTTTTTCAGTAGTCAAGCATGGATGTGAGAGTTGGACCATAAAGAAGGCTGAGTGCTGTAGAACTGATGCTTTTTCACTGTGGTTTGGAGAAGACTCTTGAGAGTCTCTTGGACTGCAAGGAGATCCAAACAGTCAATCCTGAAGGAAATCGGTCCTGAATATTTATTGGAAGGACTGATGCTGAAGCTGAAACTCCAATACTTTGGCCACCTGATTCGAAGAACTGACTCACTAGAAAAGATCCTAGTGCTGAGAAAGATTGAAGGTGGGAGGAGAAGGGGACAACAGAGGATGAGATGGTTGGATGGCATCACCCACTCAATGGACATTAGTTTGAGCAAGCTCCGGGTGTTACTGAGGTACAGGAAAGCCCGGCATGCTCCAGTCCATGGGGTCTCAAAGAGCTGTACACGACTGAGGGACTGAACTGAACTGAAGCATTGTTCTCATAAATTTAATCAACAGGTATCCCACAAAGCAATAAAGAATCCACCTGTCAAGAAGGAGACTCAGGTTCAGTTCCTGGGTTAGAAAGATCCCCTGGAGAAGGAAATGATAACCCACTCCTGTATTTTTCCCTAGGAAATTGGACAAAGGAGCCTAGGGGGCTACAATCTATGGAGTCACAAAGAGTCAGACACAACTGAGTGATTAAAAAACAGCAACAGCAACAGCCCAGAAAATACTAATGTTGTCCTCCTTTCACAGACAAGGAAGGTAAGTGATTTACCTAACAGGACATACCTGAGATTCAAATGCAGACCAGTGTGCTACAGAGACTGCCATCCTAATCATCTCATTAAGTGAAGACCTTCCCCAGTAATGTTGAATGAAACACAAAGATTAGGTGAGTTGTAGGGGACCGTCATTTCTAGAGACACAAAATTTTCTTTTGTTGCTTAGTTTGGGACTGGATATACAATATCTAATAGTCACCACTATTTTGAGCATTCTTTGTACCCAAATGACTACTTCTAAATTGTCTAACAATCCAGAGCCTGAAAACTCTACACAAATGTATTTCTCTCTCTCTCTTTCCCCTTCCTTTCTTCCCTCCAGCCTCCCGCTCTCTTTTTTAAACACCCCTATGGACTCAAGGGTATCCAGTGAAGAATGTCTTAGGGCATGCATAGCATATGGACCGATATTGCTTATAAATTGATTATGTACAAAACCTCAAATAGAACAACCAGGGGAGGGTGTTTACCAGAAACACATCGAGTCCTATATTATGGTCTCTGTCCATTGGGAAGCTGTTTTTAATTGGAACTCCAACAAGGAAGCCTCCTTTCCCATCAAAAGCAGTCAAAAATGACTCCAATATGTAATATAAAGAGCAGAGACCTCTGAAGAAGAACACTGTCCTTAGAAAAAGAGCATTAGTTCAAGACCCAGCAGAAGGAGAGAGAGGAAAATCAAGGGAGCTCTAAAGTTAAATAATCAAAAAAAAAAGAGAAACAAGAAAAACAAACACATAAACCCTTATTCTCTGGGGTAATAAAACATGTGTAGCACAGCCAAGACATTACCAAACAATATGTGCAAGGGAGTTACTTAAGGGAATATACAAATGGCCTGTAAGAATACAAAAAGTCACTCAGTCCCAGTGGTAATCACAGCAAAGACTGATTAAAGCACAGTTCACAGTTAGAACAATAATACCAATTAGAAACTTTAGCTACCTCTTCCCTTGCTTTCTTTCCTCAAGTAATAATTACTCTGTTCATTTATCTTGGCCTTTCTTTTAAAAGTCTGATAGTCAAAGTCTGATAGTCTTGGTCTCTCCTTTAAAAGTCTGATAGTCAATGCCTATCAATCATGTTTATAAATGAAGTCCTTGGTTGCTGTATAGGTGGGTAAGGCCAGTTTTGTTCCTGTTATATAAGCTTGCTTTCTATTTCCCCAGTGCCTTTGTACTAAGTTGCTTCAGTTGTGTTCGACTCTGTGCGACCCTATGGACTGTACCCCACCAGACTCTTCTGTCCATGGGATTCTCCAGGCAAGAATACTCCTGGGTTGCCACGCCCTCCTCCAGGATATCTTTCCGAGCCAGGGATCGAACCCACATCTCTTACGTCTCCTGCATTGGCAGGCAGGTTCTTTATCACCATCGCCGCCTAGGCTTCCTCAACTGGAAGGCTGATGGTTAACTCTATGCATGTGGGAAAGGGCAGCTTAACTTTAAAGGAAAAATCACTTGCAGATGACTTAATGGGAAATGATCTTGGGAGACAGCTGGAAGGAAGGAAGTGTGGCCAAACAGTAGAGACAGAAGCTGATTCACACTGCTTTGACAAATGGAACCGTGGCTGAGTCTATAGGGAATTATAGAGCTAAGAGTTGTCCCAAACTGAGGCAAAGGGAGAGGATAAAGTTGTGTCTCTCAACTATATTTGCTCTTCTTGGTAAGTGATTGCACTGGAGAATAGATTCTTTAGGGTGCTGGTGAGTTGTATTCTGCGGAATTTAAAAGAGATGTCTTAGTGGGACAAGTGTAGCCCTTATACTGCATTTAATCTTAAGGTCACAGTGATAATTACCGTCTTCTTTCACTACCCATTTTATACTTCCCTTACTCTTTGCTGGCATCTCTGTTGTTATATGACATCTGAGTCTATTCACTATTCTTGTCTCAGGAAGCTGTACTTGTCTATTTTCTATTAAAATGTAGTATAAGAGAACAAAAAGATAGCACAATGCATCATCTGGGCATCAATTGTATTCTTGACTGCTTCTTTGTGAAATGAAAGTCCTACTCTCTTCTGACAGTAAGTGTGAATTATTTCTTGAGTATACTGACTCTTTCCCCTGTGTGATGATCTTTAAGTTGAAGTTACTAGGCAATAGCCATAGCTTAAAGATTAATGGGACTCCTCGTAGACACAGAGAAAAAACAGGTGGTTGCCAGAGGGGAGGGGAATGGTGGGGGAATGGGAGAATTAGGAGAAAGATTAAGAGGTACAAATTTCCATTTACAAAGTAAATGAGTCACAGGAATGAAATGTACAATGTTGGGAAAATATTCAATAATAATGCAATATTTTTGTTTGGTGACGGATGATAACTAGAATCATCATGGTCAATATTTTAAAATCTATAGAAATATAGCATCATTATGTTGTATATCAGGAACTAACGTAGTGTTGCAGGTCAATTATACTTCAAAAACAAACAAATAAATAAGCAAACTCAAAGAAAAAGAGATCAGATTTATGCAATTGGTTTAAAAGTACAAATTTTTAGTTACAAGATATAGAAGTTCTGAGGATATATTGTACAATTAATTAACACTGCTCTATGCTATACATGAAATGTGTTAAGAGAGCAAATCCTAAGAGTTCTTATCACAAGGAAAAAATATTTTTTCTTTTATTTTGCATCTAGAGGAGATGATGAATTATTGTGAAGTCAAATCATTATGCTGTGTACCTTAAACTTATATAGTGCTGTCTATCAATTATATCTCAATAAAACTGGAAGAAAAAAACATTGGTAGGACATTTACAGATTATCTTCATAGAAGCAACTGAGATGATCCATCCATCCCTTTTCCTCCTCTCAAAGGTCGTCTTTGCTGCCTTCTAGGTGAATTGAGGGAGAGGCTATTGAATGGCAGGAGAATCTGAGCCACCTGTTTGTATAATTTAATCCAGTGTTTGTGTCCAATCTCAGACATACCATGTCTATTCTGAAACAAATTGCTGCTGGACGCCCCATACCTTATGATTTAGAGGATTGGACATGATGAACACCTCTGAACTCACAGCAATTTGCCATTCTATGGTAGAGTTCAAACTCTACCAGAGCCCAGTATCACATGGGAGCTTATTTTTTAATAATACCTGTGGGCATCCCTGATAGCTCAGCAGAATCCATCTACAATGCAGGAGACACAGAGGACACGGGTTCAATTCCTGGCTTGGGAATATTCCCTGGAGAAGGAAATGGGAACCCACTCCAGTATCCTTGCCTGGAAAATCCCATGGACAGAGGAGCCTTGTGGGCTACAGTTTAAAGGGTCGCAAAGAGTCAGACATGACTGATGACTAATACAGAAGCTCTATGCCTTGCAACCTCTCTTCCTCGAGAACTAAGGAATCTACATTGCTACACAGTGATGCTCCTATTGGAACTTGCCTGTTACATCTAATACCATAAGGCTTACTTCATTGACCATTCAGAAAGACATCTTGCACAGTAGCCTGGACCTACTCAGAGACCATCTGAGCTTAAACTCAACTGATTTTTTTGGCAAATGGATTGGAGCAGTATTTGGAGATGTGGAATATGCTGCCTCCAGCTCCTGAAGAAGCCCTCCTAGTGCCATATCTCTTAATGGTGGAACGAGTCAGATCAGATCAGTTGTTCAGTCATGTCTGACTCTTTGTGACCCCATGATCACATCACGCCAGGCCACCCTGTCTATCACCAACACCCAGAGTTCACTGAGACTCACGTCCATAGAGTCAATGATGCCATCCATCCATCTCATCCTCTGTTGTCCCCTTTTCCTCTTGCCCCCAATCCCTCCCAGCATCAGAGTCTTTTCCAATGAGTCAACTCTTTGCATGAGGTGGCCAAAGTACTGGAGTTTCAGCTTTAGCATCATTCCTTCCAAAGAAATCCCAGGGCTGATCTCCTTCAGAATGGACTGGTTGGATCTCCTTGCAGTCCAAGGGACTCTGAAGAGTCTTCTCCATCACCACAGTTCAAAAGCATCAATTCTTTGGCACTCAGCCTTCTTCACAGTCCAACTCTCACATCCATACATGACCACAGGAAAAACCATAGCCTTGACTAGACGGACCTTTGTTGGCAAAGTCATGTCTCTGCTTTTGAATATGCTATCTAGGTTGGTCATAACTTTCCTTCCAAGGAGTAAGCATCTTTTAATTTCATGGCTGCAGTCACCATCTGCAGTGATTTTGGAACCCAGAAAAATAAAGTCTGACACTGTTTCCCCATCTATTTCCCATGAAGTGGTGGGACCGGATGCCATGATCTTCGTTTTCTGAATGTTGAGCTTTAAGCCAACTTTTTCACTCTCCACTTTCACTTTCATCAAGAGGCTTTTGAGTTCCTCTTCACTTTCTGCCATAAGGGTGATGTCATCTGCATATCTGAGGTTATTAATATTTCTCCCGGCAATCTTGATTCCAGCTTGTGTTTATTCCAGTCCAGCGTTTCTCATGATGTACTCCGCATATAAGTTAAATAAACAGGGTGACAATATACAGCCTTGACGAACTCCTTTTCCTATTTGGAACCAGTCTGTTGTTCCATGTCCAGTTCTAACTGTTGCTTCCTGACCTGCATACAGATTTCTCAAGAGGCAGATCAGGTGGTCTGGTATTCCCATCTCTTTCAGAATTTTCCAGTTTATTGTGATCCACACAGTCAAAGGCTTTGGCATAGTCAATAAAGCAGAAATAGATGCTTTTCTGGAACTCTCTTGCTTTTTCCATGATCCAGCGGATGTTGGCAATTTGATCTCTGGTTCCTCTGCCTTTTCTAAAACCAGCTTGAACATCAGGAAGTTCACGGTTCACCTATTGCTGAAGCCTGGCTTGGAGAATTTTGAGTATTACTTTACTAGCATGTGAGATGAGTGCAATTGTGTGGTAGTTTGAGCATTCTTTGGCATTGCCTTTCTTTGGGATTGGAATGAAAACTGACCTTTTCCAGTCCTGTGGCCACTGCTGAGTTTTCCAAATTTGCTGGCATATTGAGTGCAACACTTTCACAGCATCATCTTTCAGGATTTGGAATAGCCCCACTGGAATTCCATCACCTCCACTAGCTTTGTTCGTAGTGATGCTTTCTAAGGCCCACTTGACTTCACATTCCAGGATGTCTGGCTCTAGGTCAGTGATCACACCATCATGATTATCTGGGTTGTGAAGATCTTTTTTTGTACAGTTCTTCTGTGTATTCTTGCCATCTCTTCTTAATATCTTCTGCTTCTGTTAGGTGGGAGGAGTAACAGTCAATAAATTTTCCATAACTTTGAACTTACTGATATGGTAAACCCCTGAATATATGTAGGTCAAACATGTTTTACCAACTCACTTGTCTTTTCTTTCTCATCTGTTATGACAAGTCAATGAGCTTTTATGATTCAGATCCATTGATATTATATTATGATAGAGGACAGAAAACCTGGGAAAAGCAATAAATATGTACCATTGTTTATCTCACATGAATGGACTGCTTCTGATCCTCCTTATCAATAGTATTGTCATCCTTTTTCCCTTGACTGAGTTCCTAGATCAAGAGCTGACTGTTGGGGTCTGGTTTATCTGTTCTAGTAAAGACACCACAAATGGGGGGTCAGTTAAGTTGTCAGTGTCTTCTTCCAAACACCATGATCCATACAGTTTGTATAAGGTCCCTCCTTAATTAAATAATGATGAAAGATGCACCACTACCTCTTCATTCTTTAAGTCTTGCATGCATGCCTGCTCAGTCTCTCAGTCATGTCCTACTCTTTGTGACCCCCATGGACTGTAGCCTGCCAGACTTCTCTGTGCATGGAATTTCCCAGGTAAGAATACTGGAGTAGGTTGCCATTTCCTCCTCCAGGGGATCTTCCTGACCCAGGGATCAGACCTGTGTCTCCTGCATCTCCTGCACTGGCAGGCAGATTCTTTACCAGTGAGCCACCTGGGAAGCCCCCTTTAAGTCTTGAGTATGGTACTAATATCTGATATCCTTTGGAATGCAGTATTGTTTTGACTTACTTTCTTGACTGTTTTCTTTAAATAATATTTATTATAGAATCATTTCCTGTTACTTAATTCATGTGGCTGCAAAATTTTGAGGATGAGTAGAATTCAATCATTGTGTTGGGTATTTTTATCCATTCTATTAATAGTTTGTTCTTCAATGGTGATTGCTATATGTTAGCCTTTGGTGTAAGTGATTTCCATATGTTAACTCATTATTAAATCTTCACAAGAACACCATGAACGCAATTACAATTAAGATTTTTACTGATTGAGAAACGGAGGTATGCTTTTGCATAGTTAGAAGTTGTAAGAGCTCAGTCTCAAATCTAGGAAGTTTCTTTTAAATTTTGTTCTTTTAACTACTATTCTCCAATGGCTCTTATGTTGAAGAATCCTTTTTATTTAATTTAAACAAATTTTTTCCAACTCAGAAGACCACTTGAATATTATCAACACTATCAGAGGACATTTTAAACAGTCTGCTTCTTAAAAATAACAATCCCACAAAACTTATGACTGTCCTTTTCACTGATGCTTGTCGCTTGAGCTTTAAGTATTATGTTCAACTACTAATTTCCACTACCTGTCAAGAAGCAGTTTGTTAGAATCTTAAATTGACTTAGCAATAAAAACAAAAACAGAAGTCTATCTAGAAAATTAATATTGCAGTATTTCATGGTGTTTCAAAACTGGTCTTGTTTGTATTTAGGTATGATTATTTACCTTACTCCTTGATTTTGATTCCATCTTTTTAAACAAGTTCTCCTTTCTGCCTACAATGTATGTAGTGAAGTGGTTGACAAATTAGGTGACATTATAATACCAATTTCTAAAAATTATTTAATTTTAATAAGAGACTTTAACCAAAAGATTGATTAGGAACACATCTAGTATTGGACGGATTTGCAGAATTGACACAACAAAGTATTTGTGAAGCCTCTGGTTGGTGAATTTCACATATATACAATACCATGTGTGAAATAGCTAATGGGAACCTGCTGCATAGCACAGGGAGCTCAGCTTTGTCCTCTGTGATGAGTGGGATAGGGAGGTGTGAGGGGGCTCAGGAAAGAGGGGGTATATGTATGCATCTAGCCTATTTATTTTGTTGTACAGTGGAAACTAACACAACATTGTAAAGCAATTATATTCCAATTTAGAAAATGAGTACCATAACTTACTGCACCACACTGACTCTGAAAGACAGAGAAGAAAACGTATTCGTGCATATTAGTATGATTACCTATATCCAGATTTACCAAGAGAAAGCAACCATTATAAATTATTGATATAGTAAAATAAACAATAACTAGAGTTAAGCAAATGTGAAGGAAAATAAATGAGGAATGAAACATTTCCTTATATGTTTTTGTATATCAAATATGGCCTGGAGGTCTAGACTTGGCCATTCAATACATATACATAATACAGATACACAACACAGATACATATACATATACACAATACAGATATATAAAAAATAAAAGCCAGAAGAAGATTCTTACCCAGGATTGGGAGTGATTTTTCCATAATTTCAAAATGTCAAAAGATTTCCTGTGGTCAGCTTACTGTATTAACCTTTCCCTATGTAGTTTCTTGGGCATTTTATTTATATTGGTAGCTTCTAACATTATTGGCAGGTGCCCAACATGTGGCAGGAATTAAAAAACAATTCTGGAATACACAGATTTGTATCACTCAGTCAGTTCAGTCACTCCGTCGTGTCTGACTCTTTGCAATCCCATGGACTGCAGCACTCCAGGTTTCCCTGTCCATCACCAACTCCCAGAGCTTGCTCAAACTCATGTCCATTCAGCTGGTGATGCCATCCAACCATCTCATCCTCTGTCATCCCCTTTTCCTCCTCCCTTCAACACTTCCCAGCATCACAGTCTTTTCCAATGAGTCAGTTCTTCACATCAGATGGCCAAAGTATTGGAGCTTCAGCTTTAGCATCAGTCCTTCCAATGAAAATTCAGGACTGATTTCTTTAGTATTGATTGGCTTCATCTTCTTGCAGTCCAAGGGACTCTCAAGAATCTTTCCCAACACAACAATACAAAGGCATCAATTATGTGGCGCTTAGCTTTCTTTATAGTCCAACTCTCACATCCATACATGACTACTGGAAAAACCACAGCTTTGACTGTATGGACTTTTGATGGCAAAGTAATGTCTCTGCCTTTTAATATGCTGTCTAAGTTGGTCATGGCTTTTCTTCCAAAGAGCAAGCATCTTTTAATTTCATGGCTGCAGTCATCATCTGCAGTGATTTTGGAGCCCGAGAAAATAAAGTCTCTCACTGTTTCCATTGTTTCCCCATCTATTTGCCTTGAAGTGATAGGACCAGATGCCATGAAATTTGCTTTTTGAATGTTGTGATTTAAGCCAACTTTTTCACTCTCTTCTTTCACTTTCAAGAGGCTCTTTAGTTCTTTGCTTTCTGCCATAAGGATGGTGTCATCTGCATATCTGAGGTTATTGATATTTCTCCTAGCAATCTTGATTCTAGCTTATGCTTCATCCAGCCCAGCATTTCTCATGATGTACTCTGTATATAAGTTAAATAAGCAGGGTGACAACCCTTGACATACTCCTTTTCCAATTTGGAACCAGTCCATTGTTCCATGTCCAGTTACAATTGTTGCTTCTTGACCTGCATACAGATTTATCAAGAGGCAGGTCAGGTGGTCTGGTATTGCATGTCTTGAAGAATTTTCCACAGTTTGTTATGATCCACACAGGCAAAGTCTTTGGTGTAGTCAATAATGCAGAAATGGTATGGACCTAACAGGAGCAGAAGATATTAGGAAGAGGTGGCAAGAATACACAGAAGAACTGTACAAAAAAGATCTTCATCACCCAGATAATCACAATGGTGTGGTCACTCAACTAGAGCCAGACATCCTGGAATGTGAAGTCAAGTGGGACTTAGGAAGCATCACTATGAACAAAGCTAGTGGAATTCTAGTTAGTTCAGTCGCTTAGTCATGTCCAACTCTTTGCGACCCCATGAATCACAGCACACCAGGCCTCTCTGTCCATCACCAACTCCCAGAGTTCACTCAAACTCACGTCCATCGAGTCAGTGATGCCATCCAGCCATCTCATCCTCTGTCGTCCCCTTCTTCTACTCCTAATCCATCCCAGCATCAGGGTCTTTTCCAATGAGTCAACTCTTTGCATCAGGTGCCCAAAGTATTGGAGTTTCAGCTTCAACATCAATCCTTCCAATGAACACCCAGGGCTGATCTCCTTTAGGATGGACTGGTTGGATCTCCTTGCAGTCCAAGGGACTCTCAAGAGTCTTCTCCAACACCACAGTTCAAAAGCATCAATTCTTCAGCGCTCAGCTTTTTTCACAGTCCAACTCTCACATCCATACATGACTACTGGAAAAACCATAGCATTGACTAGATGGACCTTTGTTGGCGAAGTAATGTCTCTGCTTTTTAATATGCTATCTAGGTGGGTCATAACTTTCCTTCCAAGGAGTAAGCGTCTTTTAATTTCATGGTTGCAGTCACCATCTGCAGTGATTTTGGAGCCCCCCCAAAAAAGTCAGCCACTATTTCCCCTGTTTCCCCATCTATTTGCCATGAAGCGATGGGACCAGATGCCATGATCTTAGTTTTCTGAATGTTGAGCTTTAAGCCAAATTTTTCACTCTCCTTTTTCACTTTCATCAAGTGGCTTTTTAGTTCCTCTTCACTTTCTGCCATAAGGGTGGTGTCATCTGCATATCTAGCTGAGCTATTTCAAATCCTAAAAGATGATGCTGTGAAAGTGCTGCACCCAATATGCCAGCAAATATGGAAGACTCAGCACTGGCCACAGAACTGGAAAAGGTCAGTTTTCATTCCCATACCAAAGAAAGGCAATGCCAAAGAATAATCAACCTACCACACAATTGCACTCATCTCACATGCTAGCAAAGTAATGCTCAAAATTCTTCAAGCCAGGCTTCAGCAATACATGAACCGTGAACCTCCAGATATTCAAGCATGTTTTAGAAAAGGCAGAGGAACCAGAGATCAAATTGCCAACATCCACTGGATCATCAAAAAAGCAAGAGAGTTCCAGAAAAATATCTATTTCTGCTTTATGGACTATGACAAAGCCTTTTGTGTGGATCTTATTGTGTGGATCACAATAAACTGTGGAAAATTCTTAAAGAGATGGGCATACCAGACCACCTGACCTGCCTCTTGAGAAACCTGTATGCAGGTCAGGAACAGCAGTTAAAACTGAACATGGAACAACAGATTGGTTCCAAATAGGGAAAGGAGTCCGTCAAGGCTGTATATTGTCACCCTGCTTATTTAACTTCTATGCAGAGTAATCATGAGAAACGCTGGGCTGGAAGAAACACAAGCTGGAATCAAGATTGCCGGGAGAAATATCAATAACCTCAGATATGCAGATGACACCACCCTTACGGCAGAAAGTGAAGAGGAACTAAAGAGCCTCTTGATGAAAGTGAAAGAGGAGAGTGAAAAAGTTGGCTTAAAGCTCAACATTCAGAAAACGAAGATCATGGCATCCGGTCCCATCGCTTCATGGCAAATAGATGGGGAAACAGGGGAAATAGTGGCTGACTTTTTTGGGGGGGGCTCCAAAATCACTGCAGATGGTGACTGCAGCCATGAAATTAAAAGACACTTACTCCTTGGGAGGAAAGTTATGACCAACCCAAATAGTATATTCAAAAGCAGAGACATTACTTTGTCAACAAAGGTCCGTCTGGTCAAGGCTATGGTTTTTCCAGTAGTCAAGTATGGATGTGAGAGTTGGACTATAAAGAAAGCTGAGTGCCGAAGAATTGATGCTTTTGAACTGTGGTGTTGGAGAAGACTCTTGAGAGTCCCTTGGACTGCAAGGAGATCCAATCAGTCCATCCTAAAGGAGATCAGCCCTGGGTGTTCATTGGAAGGACTGATGTTGAAGCTGAAACTCCAATACTTTGGCCACCTGATGCAAAGAGTTGACTCATTGGAAAAGACTATGATGCTGGGAAAGATTGAGGGTAGGAGGAGAAGGGGATGTCAGAGGATGAGATGGTTGGATGGCATCACTGACTCAATGGACACGAGTTTGGGTAAACCCCAGGAGTTGGTGATGCACAGGGAGGCCTGGCATGCTGCGGTTCATGGGGTCACAAAGAGTTGAACATGACTGAGAGACTTAACTGAACTGAACTGATTCAACTCATCCATATTGATAACATTATTATTATCCCATGTCCATAATAATAATAATACCTTTGAAAGTTATAGGTATCTGAACTTCAGTTTTGTCATCTGCAAGATGGCTAAATAGTTTCATTCAGATGGTCTCACATTCATCTAATTCATTTTGATATACTGAGTTTCTTGTCTCAGATTGAATCTCCTTGTTAACTTGGACAAAGTTAAGCCTTTGAGTAGGGCTTCCCTGGTAACTTCAGCTGGTAAAGAATCTGCCTGCAATGCAGGAGGCCTCGGTTTGATTCCTGGGTTGGGAAGATCCCCTGGAGAAGGGATAGGCTACCAACTCCAGTATTCTTGGGCTTCTCTGCTGGGTCAGATGGTAAAGAATCCACCTGCAATGAGTGAGACCTGGGTTCGATCCCTGGGTTAGGAAGATCCCCTGGAGGAGGGCATGGCCACTCATTCCAGTATTTTTGCCTGGAGAATCCCTATGGACAGAGGAGCCTGGCAGGCTACAAAAGGATCAAACAAGACTGAGTGACTAAGCACAGCACAGCAAACCTTTGAGTAGTTTTGAAAACAGGAATGATTTAAGGAGGCCAAATTGTCAATACAGTCAGGCAGCTTGGAACTTCTTGAATAGATGACATCTTCAGCCAGAACCGGCATCCAGCAGGTGGCGCTATGCCATTATCATGAGCCCAACCAGCCCCCAAGAGGGACACTTCTCTCTGTCAGCAATCTTAATCAAGGGCGGCAATCAACACGGTCATACTTTGTTTCTTTATGATTACAAGATGAACTTGATACTTTCTGATTTGAATAATTACACTCTATTTAATTCTTCTCCCTGCAGTCAGGTGGAAAAAAGCTGAAAAGGGTTTTTGCTAATTCTAAAACTTGACTAAATAGCAGGGGGTAGAGAACACATAATGGAATTATGTGGACAGAAAGAGGATCAAATCCCACCCACTGAACACAGGTTCTATGCTTGGGTCAGGAAGATTCCCCTGGAGAAGGGAATGGCAACCCATTCCAGTGTTCTTGCCTGAAGAATCCCACGGACAGAGGAGCCTGGTGGGCTACAGTCCAAGGGATCAAAAAGAGTCAGACACGACTGAGTGATTTTCACTTTCTATAGTATAGTCAATAGTATGGACTATGGAATAGAATATAAATATATTTATAAATCGTTATGACTTCAAGGCATATAATAGCAGGAGACCCTGGATTTGGGAGCAAATAGGATGAGTTAAGTTCTGGGGTTCTTGTTAACTCATTGATAGAGGCAATGAGATCTATAGAAGATGGGTCTGGTCCCACTCTATGTAACCCCACTGATCCATGCTGATGGGATTAGAAGTCAGCTCGCTTATACTGGGGTGTGTTCTTGACACCTGTTAGAAGATTAAACTGAAACACCAGTGCTGTCTGGAGGTCTGACAATGGAATTGAAGTGTTTCAGGAAGCACATGTCACTGTCTGCATGGCGGGGTCTGCTCAAATGTGAAGATGCGAATAGTGGTCCTCGATGAGGTCCTCCTCAGAAAAATCCTGTTTGTTTTCCTTTCGGAATTCTTATTATTTGGATGTTGGGTCCTCCTGGAATGATCTCCTAATTTTCTTGCCTTTTTTCCTACATTTCCTTTTCTGGCCAGTTCTACCTGTTCTTTCTGAAAGATTCCTCATGTTTATATTTTTTTACATTTGTATGGATAACAAGAGTGATATTTAAAAACTTTTTTGCTTAAAAAGAAAGAGCATCTAGTAGTTGTATTATTAGTGCAAGATTTTATTTTTTTCTCCCAGAGAATATTATCATTTCTTCCATGCTTTCTTTTCCACAAATTAGCTCTCTCTCTCTCTCTTTTTCAAATCTTTCTCTTTTTTCTTTAGGTACTAAGATACAAATTATTATCTCTGTGTTCTGGAGAAAGAGCTTGTCAATTGATGGACCTAACCAAAGGAGACTGAGTAAGGACCCAAATGTTTTGCTGGACTTCTGTCAAAAAATTAATCCATATAGATATTTTCTTTAGGCATTTGATTTTTCCAAAGGAAAATATATTTCAGGGTCCTTAGGAAGAGAAATAGTGAAAGAGATCTAAAGTATATTCACTTCAATGTAATTCCTGTTTTTAATAAGAAAGGTTAGTCCCTATCCTTTATTGTGTCTTTTTCTCTCTAGTTCTATTTATGCAGAGAAGAAACTTCCCGCCTTTATGAGAGAGGTGATAGTTGTCTATTAGAACAGGTGGGAAAAAAAAAAGAAACTTCATCGAAGAAATCTATGCATTTCTTAAGGAAATGTGTAATAAGCATCCTAGTTTTTGCCCCATCCTCTACCACATCCTGAGGTTTATGGAGTTTCTAACTCCTTAGCCCTTACGAGCTCTGCCCTGTAAATTATCTTGCTGCTAAATTACATTGCCTTTTCCTGGCTGTGGATTCCAGCTTTCTCAGTTCTGTGAAGCCTTTTACTGCTAATACATCTGCTTCCCCAATTTTTATTTTCTATTTTATTTATTTAAAAGAAAAATGCTTGGAGTATAATTGCTTTACAAGGTTGTGTTAGTTTCTGCTGTATAACGAAGTCAATCAGCTCTACGCATACATATATCTCCTCCCTCTCACCACCCACCATCCCACCCCTCTAAGTCATCACAGAGCACCGAGGTGAGCTCCCTGTGCTACACCACAGATTCTCACTGGCTAGCTATTTTACATCAGTAGTGTATTTATGTCAAATCAAATCTCCCAGTGCAGCCCACCCCTCTCCTCCCCGCTACACCCCCACCCTGCACTCCCGTGTTCACATGTCGGTTCTCTAGTCTGTATTCCCAGCCTCGAAAAACGTACTGTTCTTTTTTACATGCTCTCTTCTCCTGTGCTTTTTGATTTGTGGTGCATTTATTTTTATAACTGTACTATTGTTTTTAATGGGATATTTGAATAAGGCAACGATCTGTGCATGTGTTTACATTGCCTTTTTTTTCATATTCCCTTTGCCTGGTAACAAGTAGAATCTGGATTGTAATATGAATACCCTTCTTAGGGGTCCTGTGGCAGTGAGTGAGCCCTGGAGGTAATGTTCATTTGGCCATATCACTGTGATGATGCATTTGCCACTGCTCTGGAGACCACAGATAAAACCAAGAAGATAATTCTGTGGATTTTGCAGTTCTCTCCAAGGAAAGGTGATTGATAGCCCTGTCCTACTGAATCCTGTGTATAAATGTCATCATTATCGACATTTTACAGCATTGCCAGCTGAACCTCACATAGGATAATTTAACAAGGTTGCTAATGGAGAAACACACATTTGTCCCAGGTCTCTTTGAACCCAGAGACCATCTTCTTCACACGATATATCCTCCTTGACAACCTCAAACTACCCTTCATTACCTACTTAGGAGAAATTGTCTGAAATACATTATAATTGAGTGAATTTGCCTGAAATTATAATTACTATAATTTTGAGTCCTGAGTTTCCTGCACTTTGTTTAGCATAAAACAGTCTTATAAAGTTGGAGAAGGACATGGCAACCCACTCCAGTATTCTTGCCTGGAGAATCCTGTGGATGGAGGAGCCTGGTGGGCTGCTGTTCATAGGGTCGCACACAGTTGGACATGACTGAAGCAACTTAGCATGCATGCATGCATTGGAGAAGGAAATGGTAGCCCACTCCAGTATTCTTGCCTGGAGAATCCCAGGAATGGAGGAGCCTGGTGGGCTGCCATCTATGGGGTCACACAGACTCAGACACGATTGAAGTGACTTAGCAGCAGCAGCAGTCTTATAAAATAGTATAAAAATTATTCAATATTCGTATTAAATACCATATAATATTAAAGTATAGGAGGCTTGGATGGTAGAGTCCGCCTGCAATGCAGAAGACAAGGGCTCAATCCCTGGAAGGGAAGATCCCCTGGAGAAGGGAATGACAACCCACTCCAGTACTCTTGCCTGGAGAATCCCATGGACAGAGGAGCCTGAGGGGCTATAGTCCACGGGGTCTGAGTCATACACAACTGATAGAGGGTTTATATTAAAGTGTTGTGGGAAATCACACTAATGATTTTTAAACCTCCTAGGCCCTCCTAACGAGCCCCAGGTTAGCGATTTGTGAACTGTTTCCTGAGGTGTGCTTTACACACTTGGTAGTGGTGATAGGAATGGACAGAGTAAGGAAAGAACATGAGAATATGGACCACATGCTTATTTTATGCCTATTCATCATATCCCAAGACAACATCCTCAGTTCACTTCCGGCTGAGAGACTGAAAATAAATATAAAATAATAGAAGACAATTCCCATCCTCAAAAGAAGTAGACTACCTTAAAACCAATGTAAGTACTTGAAACATTTGCAAGTGATTTTCATGCCTGCAAAGCAGGAGACCTGGGTTCGATCACTGGGTTGGGAAGATCCCCTGGATAAGGGAAAGGCTACCCACTCTAGTATTCTAGCCTGGAGAATTCCATGGACTATACAGTCTATGGGGTCGCAAAGAGTTGGACACGACTGAGCTACTTTCAGTTTCACTTTTCACACCAGAGGCAAGACAGATGTGGTGCCATAATTCAGCCATAATTCATTATGAATTCATAATTCATAATGAGAGGAAGAATCTTTGAGGAGATGGTGATTACTCCGTCTACAAATTGGATTTACATGCTTGTATATTCTCATAGCGCCTCTCCATCAAATCTATCACACCCTAAATGGCATTACAAAAACAAATTCTATTTTTCTAATGAGTTTTTCTTGTTTCTCTCTTCTGTTTACTGCAAACATGGGTTTCTCATCAGTGAGGGCAGCACACTTGTTCTTTAAAGTAAATTTGAATTGAAATTCCAGAAGAAAAGTGGGTGGCAAATGCCTGGCAAGGTAAATAATTTGATGAGACATAAAAGATAATGAAATTTCAGCCACTTTCACTGGACCTTGAAAGTTTAATTCTACCCAGAAGTATTGGAGAAAGAAAATGAGGCAGCATAAGTTAAAATTGCAAAATTAATCCTTGCAAAAGCAAAAAGTAGGATGATTTACTAATGGAAGTTCTCATTTGTGAGCCAGTGATAGCAATTTTTTTTTTAATATAATAGCTAGAATCTGGATTGTGATCTATTTTTACCATTTCTGTCTGGCTTTTGTTTTCAATGTTTAAAGAATGTACAGAAGGGCCATCGTCACCTTTCCAGAGGTGATTACTGGGCAGGCTGTCTTTTGCTTCAGTCTCGAGTGCTAGCTGGCAGCCAAGCTTAAGCACTTAGGGATCATTGGCTGCCATCAATGGTGCTTAGGGTCCTCTGGGCTCATTTGCGCCACTCTCTCACCACACACTCTGCCATCATAAGCTACCATCATGGTAAAGCTCACAATTCAGTTCAGTTCAGTTCAGCCACTCAGTCATGTCCGACTTTTTGCAACCCCTTGAACCACAGCACACCAGACCTCCCTGTCCATCATTAACTCCTGGAGTCCACCCAAACCCACGTCCATTGTGTCAGTGATGCCATCCAACCATCTCATCCTCTGTCATCCCCTTCTCCTCCTGCCCTCAATCTTTCCCAGCATCAGGGTCTTTTCAAATGAGTCAGCTCTCCGCATCAGGTGGCCAAAGTATTGGAGTTTCAGCTTCAACATCAGTCCTTCCAATGAACACCCAGGACCGATCTCCTTTAGGATGGACTGGTTGGATCTCCTTGCAGTTCAAGGGACTCTCAAGAGTCTTCTCCAACACCACAGTTCAAAAGCATCAATTCTTTGGCACTCAGCCTTCTTCACAGTCCAACTCTCACATCCATACTTGACTACTGGAAAAACCATAGTCTTGACTAGATGGACCTTTGTTGGCAAAGTAATGTCTCTGCTTTTTAATATGCTGTCTAGGTGGGTCATAACTTTCCTTCCAAGGAGTAAGTGTCTTTTAATTTCATGGCTGCAGTCACCATCTGCAGTGATTTTGGAGCCCAGAAAAGTAAAGTCAGCCACTGTTTCCACTGTTTCCTTATGTATTTGCCATGAAGTGATGGGACCAGATGCCATGATCTTAGTTTTCTGAATACTGAGCTTTAAGCTTGCAAAGGCTGGTAAAAATCAAGGTGACTCCAAGAAAATGGCTCCTCCTCCTCCTTCACTAAGAAGATAGTGAAGATGAGCGAATGTCAGAAGATCAAGAGGATGAGAGAAGTGGAGAAGAGGTTGTTATCCCTCAAAAAAAGAAAAAAAAAAAAAAAAAAGGGCAAGAAGGCTACCACAACTCCAGCAAAGAAGATGATGGCTTCCCCAACAAAAAAAGTTTGCAGTTGCCTCACCGGCAAAGAAAGCAGTTGTCACCCCTGGCAAAAAAAAAGGCAGTGGCTACGCCAGCCAAGAAGACAGTTACACCTGCCAAAGCAGTAGTGATGCCTGCCAAAAGAGGAAGCCACCCCAAGCAAAGCATTGGTAGCAACCGCTGGTAAGAAGGGAGCAGCTGCTCCAGCCAAGGGAGCAAAGAATGGCAAGAATGCCAAGAAAGAAGACAGTGATGAGGAAGATGAAGATGACAGTGAAGAGGAAGACAAAGATGATGAAGAAGAGGATGAGCCAGCACTGAGGAAAGCAACTGCTTTTGGTGCTGCTCTTGCCACAGATGATGAGGATGAGGAGGAGGAGGAGGGTGACTCTGAAAAAGAACCTATGGAGATTGTATCAGCCAAAGGAAAGAAAGCTCCAGCAAAAGGTGTTCCTGTGAAGGCCAAGAGCACTGCTGAAGATGAAGAGGATGAGGAGGAGGAGGAGGAGGAAGAGGATGACAATGATGATGAGGAGGAGGAGGAAGAGGATGACAATGATGATGAGGAGGAGGAAGATGAGGAAGAGCCTGTCAAAGAAGCACCTGAAAAGGAAAGAAGGAAATGGCCAAAAAAAAGCAGCTCCTGAAGCCAAGAAACAAAAAGTAGAAGGTACAGAACCAACTACATCTTTCAATCTCTTTGTTGGAAACCTGAACTTCAATAAATTTGCTCTTGAAAACGGGTATCAGTGACCTTTTTGCTAAAAATGATCTTGCTATTGTCGATGTCAGAATTGGTATGTCTAGGAAATTTGGCTATGTGGATTTTGAATCTGCTGAAGACCTGGAAAAAACCTTGGAACTCACTAGTTTAAAAGTCTTTGGCAACAAAATTAAACTAGGAAAACCAAAGGGAAAAGACAGTAAGAAAGATTGCGATGCGAGAACACTTTTGGCTAAAAATCTGCCCTGCAAAGTTACTCAGAATGATTTAAAAGAAGTGTTTGAAGATGCTGTGGAGATCAGATTAGTCAACAAGGATGGAAAGAGTAAAGGGATTGCTTATATGGAATTCAAGACAGAAGCTGATGAAGAAAAAAACCTTGGAAGAAAAGCAGGGAACAGAAATGGAGGGGCGATCCATTTTCTCTGTCCTACACCGGAGAGAAAGGTCAAAGTCAAGACCATAGAGGTGAAAGAATCGCACTTGGAGTGGTGAATCAAAAACCCTGGTTTTAAGCAACCTCTCCTATAGTGCAACAGAAGAAACTCTTCAGGAAGTATTTGAGAGGGCAACTCGTATCAAGATGCCACAGAACCAAAATAGCAAATCTAAAAGGTATGCATTTATAGAATTTGGTTCACTTAAAGATGTAAAAGAAGCTCTACATTCATGTAATAAAAGGGAAATTGAGGGCAGAGCCATAAGACTGGAGTTGCAAGGACCCAGGGGATCACCGAATGTAAAAAGCCAGCCATCAAAAACTGTTTGTCAAAGGTCTCTCTGAGGATACCACAAAAGAGACGTTAGTCATTTGATGGCTCTATTTGAGCAAGGATAGTCACTGACTGGGAGACTAGATCCTCCAAAGGGTTTGGTTTTGTAGACTTCAACAGTGAGGAAGATAGACAAAGCTGCCAAGGAGACCATGAAAGATGGTGAAATTGATGGAAGCAAAGTCACTTTGGACTGGGCCAAACCTAAAGGTGAAGATGGCTTTGGTGGCCGAGGAGGAGGCAGAGGTGGCTTTGGAGGCCGAGGTGGTGGCAGAGGCCAGGGAGGCTTTGAAGTCCGAGGAGGCTTCCAAGGAGGCAGAGGAGGAGGAGGCGACCACAAACCACAAGGAAAGAAAACGAAGTTTGAATAATTTCTTCTCTCTCCCTCTTTCATTTGAAACAAAAGACTCGGGTTTTTACTCTATTACCTGATCAATGACAGAGCCTTCTGAGGACATTCCAAGACAGTATACAGCCCTGTGGGCTACTTGGAAATCCATATAGATAACATTTCAAGGGAGATAACCCTGTTGGTGTTGACTGGATATTCGTATAAACTTTTTAGAGGTGAGTGATAGAGCTAACCCTTATCTATAAATTTTGAACTTATATTGTTTCTTCCCGTGTACAAAACCATTTTTTTCCTATGGAGTTTTTTGTTTTTTCCATTAGGGGGTTGTAAAGGAAAGCAGAATGTTTTATCGATTTTTGCTTCAGCAATTTGGGGACAAATTAAAAGTCCTAGAACTTTGGGAGAAAAACAAAAAAAGAATGTACAGAAAGAACTCACTCCAAACATGATCGGGTACATGACAGAACTTTATCTCCACCTCCCCTGCCTCTTATCCATTTGTTGTGATTAAGTCACTAAGTCGTGTCCGACTCCTTGCAACCCCATGGACTGCAGCATGCCAGGATTCCCTCTCCTTCGCTGTCTCCCAGAGTTTGCTTAAACTCAGGTCCATTGTGTCAGTGATGTATTAACCATCTCATCCTCTGTTACCCCTTCTTCTCCTGCCCTCAATCTTTCCCAGCATCAGGGTCTTATCCTTTAGCCTAGTGGTAATAAAGATCACAGAGTTGCTTGAAGAGAACCAGCGGCCATGTTTCTATAATGCTCCTTTTTGTCTTTGCTTCTCTTTCTTATTTTCACAATATAGTAAGCTTTATCTCAGAGAATTGCTTGAAAAATGTTTTAAATGCACAAAGGTAAAGATACTTTTCCCCATCACCACATATCATGGTGAGTACATAATCTGGCACTATGTAAAGCATGTTATATTATTTGATTTTATTTACTACTCAAAATTGCCATTCTAGGAATACTATTATTTTTACCAGTTTGCTGTTGAAAAAATACAAGGCTTAAGTGGTTAAACAAAATGCTCAAGGTCACACAAGTGAGAAATGTTAGGTGAATCTGAGTATTACTAGTATCAATTTAAATTAAATCAGTAGCAATATGCTTCTTAGTATAGTCTGTTAACTTAAAATCAAACAATAATGAATTTTAAAATGCCAGCTCAAGCACTTATTAAACTCTCTTTGAAATGTTAGTAATTTAATAATCTTAATTAGAAATGAATTAGTCACACATGGAATACATATTCCTTTTGGAAATGTCTAACATAGTGGCCTGAAGGAAGATAATGATACCTTAACCTGAGCCACAATTGAGCCAATACATTTGTCTTATGGAAAATATGCCCTGCCCAGTTCACTCCACAAAAGTCTAAAGGATCCTGGAAAAAAAGATCAAAATGTGTCTTCCAGCCCAAATTTATATTTTCCTTTGGGATTTCCTTTGTGGCTCAGACGGCAAAGTGTCTGCCTATAATGCGGGAGACTCGGCTTCAATCCCTGGGTTGGGAAGATCTCCTGGAGAAGGAAATGGCAACCCACTCCAGTATTCTTGCCTGGGAAATCCCATGGACTGTGGAACCTGGTAGGCTACAGTCTATGGGGTCGCAAAGAGTCAGACACAAATGAGCCACTTCACTTTCTTTTTGCTTCATAAAATTTCAGCAGCATATAGCTGAGTTGGTGTTAAATATATTGCCAGAGGTACAGATAAACGTGCTTTATATTCAATAAACATTGAATTTATTCACAAACTTTATTACACAGAAAAATAGCTTTTAAGTTCAGTCAGGAAATAATACATCTGTTCATAAACTTTTCTTTCCAAATTGATCTCATTTTATGGAGGAGAGACTCACTAAAAACAAAATTCCTTAATATGGTTATAGCTAATGAAACAAATAACCTTAGATATGCAGATGACACCACCCTTATGGCAGAAAATGAAGAGGAACTAAAAAGCCTCTTGATGAAAGTGAAACAGGAGAGTGAAAAACTTGGCTTAATGCTCAACATTCAGAAAATGAAGATCATGGCATCCGGTCCCATCACTTCATGGGAAATAGATGGGGAAACAGTGGAAATAGTATCAGACTTTGTTTTGGGGGGATCCAAAATCACTGCAGATGGTGACTGCAGCCATGAAATTAAAAGACGCTTACTCCTTGGAAGGAAAGTTATGACCAACCTAGACAGCATATTAAAAAGCAGAGACGTTACTTTGCCAAGAAAGGTCCGTCTAGTCAAGGCTATGGTTTTTCCAGTGGTCATGTATGGATGTGAGAGTTGGGCTGTGAAGAAAGCTGAGCACCAAAGAATCGATGCTTCTGAACTGTGGTGTTGGAAAAGACTCTTGAGAGTCCCTTATACTGCAAGGAGATCCAACCAGTCCATCCTAAAGGAGATCAGCCCTGGGATTTCTTTGGAAGGACTGATGCTAAAGCTGAAACTCCAGTATTTTGGCCATCTCGTGCGAAGAGTTGACTCATTTGAAAAAACCCTGATGCTGGGAGGGATTGGGGGCAGGAGGAGAAGGGGATGACAGAGGATGAGATGGCTGGATGGCATCACTGACTTGATGGACATGAGTTTGAGTGAACTCCGGGAGTTGGTGATGGACAGGGAGGCCCGGCATGCTGGGATTCATGGGGTTGCAAAAAGTCGGACACGACTGAGCAACTGAACTGAACTGAACTGAATGAAATGAAGAAAAGAAGCAAAACAAATAAAAGAAACCCATATTCCTCAATCACAGACACCTAAGGAGAAGGCAATAGTCAATTCAATTCCCTATAATTTCCCCCTTTCTGCATTTTTGAGATTGATTATATCTGAATTGTTTGTGACTGGCAACCAAATGTTAAATTGCTTGTTTTATAAAAATAACAAATATATTATGTAGTGTGCCATTTAAATATTCAAAACATCTCAAAATAATAGCAGCTGTCATTTGGGGGCACTTCCAGTATGCCATCCACTAGAAGACTGTTATTTATATAATTTCACTGTATTTTCACCCTCTTGAAAACTGCTACAAACATTTATCTTTAACATTGCTGCATTATTCGGTGATGTAGCTTGCCCTCCCATCTGTACTGTGGAAACAGAATACAAAAAGGATAAACATCAAGTTTTAAAGAAAGCGTGCTGTATGTCTCTGTAATCAAGTGTGCCAATTTGAAAATCTGGCATAAAGATGCCAGGACTGCTGGCAGAGTAAGTTTCCTAACGTCTATAAGTATGAAGTTCAATTGATCAGCCTCATGGATGGCTCCTAATGCCATCAGCAATTCCATGCAGGCCCAAACAGTTCCTTCTAATTTGTAAGGATAATGAAATATATCCAACTGATCCTCTTCACTGTTAGAAACTGTTGCATTAACAGACAGAGTGCTATGGCCTTATTCTTGACAGACTTGTTCTATTAAAATCACATCAGAGCAAAATGTGTCCAGACAAAACCTCAAATGTTTTTTGCCTTCAAGTTTCTTAATTTCAAATGAGAAATATGTTGTTTCCAGTAAGCAGCTTCTAGGCTCATGCAATGTGAAGATAAATTTATGTTCCTTGTGATTAACTGACTAAGCATAATTAACTTAATTAGGAATATTATTTTGCCTGTCTCTATTAGTCCTATTCTAGAACAGGAACAAAAATAATCCCTAAAAGAGCCTTGATTAGACTCCTGTCATGACTCCGACAAGATCCCTTACATAAGAAAAGCAATCAAGAAATAACTGAACACCATTGAGACAAATAAACATTTCTTATCTTCATTGTTTGTAATGTGATTTGGAGGTGAGGGAATTCTTGACTCTTGCAAGTGAAAAGGCATGAAACATTAGATCACTTGTTTTGTAAGGGCACTACACACATTATATCGGTTGTAGTTTAAATACTAAAAACATCTAAAAAGAATAGAGACTGTCATTTCGAGGCACTTG